>NW_026083296.1:0-46399 GCF_020184175.1 Aphis gossypii
ATATATTGTTATCATTATCATTTATGTATATTATTTATATAAATAAATAAATAAATAAAATAAATATTATAGAATATTTAAATACATACCTAGCTACTGCAAATGATGATAGTTTAACACTTGGTACTGCATTTTTCTTCAACAAGCCATTTGGTAAAATATATTGAGGGGAAAAATGGTTAGAACAAACTCTGTAGGAAGGAAGGCACAATTTAATTTGGCATTCATTCATCCATGACTGTTTCAGACATTGTTCTTTAGGAAAGCTACAAAGATCATTTTTGACATATTGTTGGGTAAATGACAAAATAATAGTACTAAAATATCAACTTACGAGTGAAATGAAACACCAGAATGAACACTTTCTGGAATTTTACACATAATACATTTTCGACCCATGTTGCTCGACTCCAATAGAAAATAAAAGCTTATAAATCTTTTTAAAAATATAAGAATTTAATGTCAAAAAATTCAAAAAATAAAATAACAGCCAACAATCAACATGTGTGTAAAGAATAATGATAACAGCAATCGTACAATATTTGTACAATACTATTGATAAGGATTTTTATCGTGCGTTGCTAGTGCGCATGTGCGGTGTGCTTCGGTGCTTTGTGGTACGCAGCATATCGTCAACATGGGTAACTACTACATGTTCCGTCTATAAGTATAAGGTCTATGGTGGGCACGAAGGTGCACGGGGCGCGGCACTTTTGCGCCTCAGGTCCATAACGCACGTGGTAGTAACACCAACCCGTCGTGTTGCTCGTGTGTTGTGGCGGCGGCGGTTCGGATCGAACGGGGCGCGTCACGGGCGCGCGTTTCGGAGGCGCGATCTGAGATGCGAGCTTCGACACTTGCTCGGTCAAGTTGAGGATCGCGGACTCGATCGTCTGCACGCGTGTCTCCAACGTGGTCTGGAAAACAGCGGGTGGCGCTACCGCTGGAGTCGGGCTGGGTTCCTGCGACTCAGGGAAAACAGCCGCGCACCGCACACGTGGGGTCGGTCGAGCTTCCGCGACCTCACGGGCTTCGCACTCGAACAAAATGCGGTCTGCGCGCTCGGCCAAAGTCTCGAGCGATCCGGAGAAACCCGCGATGACAGTGCAGACGGCTGCTGGGAGTTTGGCACGCCAGAACTGTTCCAGCGCCGAGTCCGACATGCCCTCGGGTTAGACATCACGCATGTCTCTGAGGAGCCGCGATGGTGTGCGGTCTCCCATGTCTCCGGGCTGAACGATGGACCGAAATCGCGCGGCTGCCGGCGCGGTGTAAAAATTGACCAACCGCTCGCGTACCTGGTCGTAGGAGACATTGTCACCGAGGAGGTCAGAGACCTCGCGTATGCCCTAGTCGTCGAGGGACGCGAGAACGTAATTCACCCGCGTTAGATCCGACCTGACGCGGCTCGTGTGAAACACGGCGTCCGCGTGGACGAACCATCGGCGAGGCGCGTAAAGCCAAAACTGTGGAAGTCGGATGTTGGCGATGGCCGCAACCTCGGTCGGGTCGGTGAACAGCACGTGCTCGGTGGCGGCCGTCGCTGTCGGCGTCGAACAAGTAGAGACAGTGACGACTGGCGTCGTGGTTGGCCTGGTCGCATCGCTTGTCAAAACCATGGCGAGGATCGATTGGAACGCGAGGTAGATTGGCGCGGATAAACTCGGATAAAGTTTTACGAACACGTGGTCGGCACACTACTCGTGGCGAGCGGGACTTGGACGGACTTCGTCGGACTCGAAAAAAGCAGGGTAAAGCTGAGGTCACCAATTTGGGGATAGTGGCTTTTGTTGGCACACTATCAGCCAGACAATTTACGAGCTTCGAATGAAACTCGAAGTGGAGAAAAGGTAACTACTACAAATAACAACAAGCTTGACAAAACAAAACTTTTTATTTGGTAGAGAAAAAAACGAGAGTAACGTACTTTATAATAAAATAAATACAACGGTAAAAAGAAAGGTATTGATGCTCGCGGAGACAATATACGCGCGGCGTAATTTTGGCGTTATCGTGGAAAAAAGACAAAGTCGCGTGACGGAAAGAAAGTTTGCTGTACCGAGAACTAGGGACTTCACAGTTCGGATGTCGACAAAAGAGTGCCAAAACGGGAACCGCGAAATCCGAGTAACGGCCGTAACGAGCCGAGAAAAGCGGATCGGTCGCTCGCGTGGGCTGGCGGGGGGTAGCGCGAGATCGCGACATCGTTACAATAGGCATATATAGATATAACACAATAATAAAATAATAATACAATAATACAATAATAAAATAATACAATAATAATAATGGTACAATAATTGTGCGCTAGCGCGGCGACGATAAACACCGCGACACTGCGTCCGATAACACCGTATCACCACACACCTTGTGCTATCTTTATGTACTTGGCTTGGTTATTATCTAAATTAGTGTGGCAACCCACAACAGCGACAATGGTTATCAGGTTATGTCGTTACCGCGATATCAGCGCGTCAGCCGCCGCCAGCTGCGCGCCCCTCTCCCTCGTTAGTTTTTATTGTACACACTCATCGCTTCCCGTTTTCGGACTTCGCTACCGTTACTCAGCGCGCTCCAACGGTACTCCGCAGTCCGCATATCTCGTCAAAACACTAAATCACGTTTTCTTTTCTTTAAAAAACTACTGTTGCTCTTACTTTATTCACTACTAATAAAACTTCCTGTAACCAAATTTACTATTCGTTTTCGTTCTTTATTCTTAACCTTTTACCAACATCATTAGTAGTTCGGTCTGCCTGACCACTACTAAATTGGTGACCTCGACGCCGGACACACAGCACGTTCGGAAGACCATTGCGAACGAGTTTCGAAGGTTCCGGCGTGTCGCTCAACGTGTTTCGCATTTTCGTTTCGTGTAGTTTATCGAAATGGATTTTTTGGATGTTTATACGCTCGAAAACACTCACCCGAGTCAGCCCTCTACCGATTCGCACGTCGCGACCACGCAACCGCCGCTCGCGCCCGCGCTCGCTCAGTTACCGCCGTCAGACAACGTCGCCGCGATCGAACACGTGCGCCTCCCTGGTTTTTGGCGACATTCGCCACAGCAATGGTTCCTGCACGCCGAAGCAGTATTTCTAAGCAACCGCGTTAGATCAGAGATGACCAAAGTGAACCACGTGCTCACGGCGCTAGACGAGGATGGAATCCGAACGGTGTCAGACTTATTAGGCGCCAACGCCCAATATTCAGCAGTACGAGACAGACTCATTTCCGCCTATGCCGTGCCACAGGCAACCCGTTTCCGCACCATCGTGCAACACGGCGGTATGGGCGACCGCCGCCCGTCACAGATGCTCCGCGACATGCGAAGCGTTTTGCCCGAAGGCATCGGCGACGCCGCTCTCAAAGAGTTTTGGTTACAGAAGCTTCCCCCTGCCATCCTGACCGTCATTTCCGGACTTGACGGAGCCTTGGACACTTTGGCCGAGCGCGCCGACCGCGTTATGGACGCGAACGCCGGACGCGAAGTTTCAGCCGTGTCCTCGCACAACGCCCTCGAACAGCAGATCCATACCATGCGTAATGCAATTGCAGCATTAACCACTCAAGTAGCCGCGCTCGCCACGTCGTATCCAAAACAAAACCAACAACCTCGGCGGGAAAGTTTCTCGCGTCCACGTTCTCGCAATCGCGTACGCGGAACAAAGACTTCTGCTTTTACCACGATCGATTCGGGAACGAGGCGAGAAATTGCAGCGAACCGTGTAGCTTCTCGTCAAAAAACTAGCGGAAGCGGCGGAGTCCCCGCGAACTTCCGCCGCCTGCCCGACACGCCGCGTGTTCGTCAGCGATACGCGCACCGGCAAACAGTTCCTCGTCGATTCCGGTGCCGAAATATCCGTGCTACCACCCACAGCAAGCGCACGCCCGGTCTCCGACGTAGTTCTGACGGTCGCCAACGGTACACGGATTAAGACGTACGGTCCTAAAACGTTACGTTTGTGCCTGGGTGTCAGACGAACGTACGCTTGGACGTTCGAAATGGCAGATGTCGCCCACCCGATCATCGGCGCTGACTTTTTGCATTATTTCGGATTGCTCATCGACGTAAAAAACCACCGCCTCATCGACCCGTCAGATCAGAAGTTAATGCAAACGATTTCCGTAGATGACGTCAGCTCACGGACACTCGTCGTTTCACACACACACAAGTGGACTAAACTTCTGCATTCCTTTCCCGGCGTTACGCGCGAATCGCCGGTACCCACCAGGTTCAAACACGATGTTGTTCACGAGCTACGAACCACCGGACCGCCATTATTCGCACGCCCGCGACGCCTACCACCCGAGCGCAGTCAGGTAGCACGTCGCGAATTCGATTATATGCTCAGCAAGGGTATTTGTCGCCCGTCATCAAGCGCTTGGGCCAGTCCGCTGCTGCTGGTGACAAAAAAAGACGGCGCATGTAGACCCTGTGGCGACTACCGACGTTTAAACGCCGTCACCCGCGCCGACCGATACCCGTTGCCGCATCTGCACGACTTTACGGCACACTTGGCAGGTCGGACGCTGTTTACCAAGCTGGACCTGGTAAAGGCATACCATCAGGTACCCATAGCCAAGCATGACATACCTAAGACTGCAGTTACTACGCCGTTTGGACTGTTTGAGTTCCCGGTGATGTGTTTCGGTTTGCGAAATGCGGCACAGACGTTCCAACGCGTCATCAATGAAATGCTGCGCGGTCTCGACTACGCTTTCGCGTATATCGACGATGTCCTCATCGCGTCACGCGACGAACCCGAGCACGAGCAACAAGTTCGCGCCGTACTGAAGCGGCTGCAAGATTTCGGCATGTCAATTAACCCGGCCAAGTGCGTTTTTGCCGTTACCTCCCTAACGTTCCTCGGTCATGTTATTATCAAGGACGGTTGCCAACCCAACCCAGACCGCATCGACGTAATCCATCGATGGCCACTTCCGGCGACCAAAAAAGGCCTACAACGGTTCCTAGGCTCGATAAATTTTTATCGCAGGTTCATCCCAAACGCCGCGCAGATGCAGACCACGCTATACGACTTAGTAGCTCAAGTTAAGAAAAAAGACGGGCCGCTGCAGTGGAACAGCAGCACCCGCACCGCATTCGATACCTGCCGCACAGCCCTCGCCGCCTCAGCTAACCTGGCACACCCTCGACCTAACGTAGAACTACGCCTCAGCACAGACGCGTCCAGCACATCAATCGGCGCCGTGATCGAACAAAAAAACGGTACCGACTGGCAACCACTCGGCTTCTTTTCGCGGAAACTCACCGACGCAGAAACGCGGTATAGCACATACGACCGTGAGTTGCTCGCGGCTTATAGCAGCACTCGTTACTTCATCCACCTCATTGAAGGCCGCCTAACCACCTTATTCACGGACCACAAGCCACTCATATTTATGTTTACTCACAAAAACGAGAAATACGTGGATAGACAGGTGCGCCAAATATCATTTCTGTCCCAGTACATCAACTGAGTTGGGTCAGATGATCCTGGAGTTGCTTAGTGGACTGATTAGGGTCTGAGTGGGAGGAGATTATAGCAGTGTCGTCAGCGAATGTAGCAATAAAAGTGTCATTAGTGTGAGGTATATCCGAGGTGAAAATGTTAAAGAGAGTAGGAGCTAAGATGCTACCTTAGGGTATACCTGCCATGATATGATGTATATGTGATACATCATCTAAATAATTGATGTTTCTTATTAGTTTTATAATTTATTTGTATTTCAAAATAAATATTGAATTAATCAACTTAAATGTGTTAATATTTGATTTTATACCTCGTGAACTTGTTGTTAAGTAAGATAACGCGTCTAATTATAATTAAATATATAAGATTTAAAAAATTGCAGTTTCGGGTTCGATGGATCAGGTAAGTAATTCTCCCTTCCACACGTTATTTGATTTGATTTCACGTTCACTTCAATTTTTTTAATGTAATCAGTTTAGTATATAACCACACATGTACAAGTAATATACTTAGTTTATAAATATGTGTTGTAACGATCATATATGTGTAAATAACATCTGTGTTTTACGTTTATTTCAGTTATTACATTTATTTCTATTCGTTTTTAAAAATTATCATCAGAAATCGTCTATATCAAAAAGATCACGTCGTCAAACAATATGATTCCATCAATTGTTGCAAAATCAATATTCAATATTAGACCTTTTAACAAGAAAAGTGTAACGGTTGGATTTTTGGTTAATAAAACGATTTCTGTTATTGTAATACTAAAGTGTAATGTTACTAAAAAATTGTTAACCTTCGATTTACTTCAGTGGTGTACACTAATGTGTGATAGAAATTATAGTTCAATAACTAATAATCTGCAAACTAATTGTAAACGTGTGAAAATAACTGATAACATATATTATTCAGTCAATTTAAATCAGTTAACTATTAAATTGCATGTTTATGATCATTTTATTACCTTATCATATTATACTGTCTTACATCGTTTAAAACAATTACAACAATGTATCGATTCACATATTATAGAAAAGCAGAAAAAGTTGGTTTCATATCAGTCAACTTTTGATATCGTATATTCATTAATTAGAGCAGACATCAATATTCTACCATCATCTTGTCAGCGAAATGATTTTACTAAACAGTATATTCAAAATTTTGACTTTAGCATGTGTTGTATACAGAACGATGATTCTTGTTTTATAAATGAAGTACTTCAATTCCACAATAATTCACTATCAGATATGATATTATATGATTTAATGACGATTTAAAATAAAATTTGTATTGAACTTTATACGATTATAATTGTTATAATTACTCTAATGCCTGGTTGCACAAACGACCAATAACTAGTTATCGAACCATTAACTAGGTTATCGAATCAATAACATTTTGGCAGGTTGCACAAAGGATCTATAAGTTTTATCAATCCAATAAATATTGTGTTATCGGTACAATAAGTTATAGGCCCTATTTTGGTTCGATAAATTTGTTAAAGAGTTCTATAACTTAATTGGTTTGATATGATAACTTATTGTGATAACAATATTACGATAGTGTATCAACAAAGTAGTCCAGTCAAGGAATGACCCAAAATATATTTATATAATAATAATAATAAATAATAATATTTTAAACATAATAAATAAGTTAAAATATGAACCACTTAAAAGAATAAAAAGTACATACCTAAATCTGTTTTGGAAATCATATTCATCATATTGTTCGAGTGGATTGAAACAGTCACGATATCTTCTTGGCCTCGGTAAATTTAAAACAACTTCCAAAACATATTCTTAATCAGAACTGTTAGAATTTGATGATGTTGAATACACTGACATTTTTCTTAAGTTATAATTTAATTTAATTTTATAAGATTGACGTGAATTCCGATATGTGTGCAACGTGCTCTGATAGTTAAATATAATACATAAATTACCATAGCCAACAATACTCTAAACATTGGGGGCATAGAGGACATCCTTATAGTTATGTTAGGGTGAGCAGTCAAGCAAGCAATGATCGAGTATAATAAACCGAATCTAAAAACAAAAGGTAAAAACCAATCGAAAGTATCATCGCCCGTATGCTTTCTACCCGCAGGAAGGTAATAACAAATAATCCGGTGACATATTATGGATACGTAATTACCACCCGGTAGAATATATTAAGTGCGGAAGCACTCACCCGATAGAATATTATAGTCATATAATTGACGCACGCTATCGCCCGGATGACGCAAAGCGTGGGTAGAAGCGGATGCAGGTGCAGATGACCAACAGGGGCCTGAGGGTACCGTGGGAGTCCCTAGACGATATAAAAGGGGGTCCAGATTAGGCACAATTCAGACGTGATCCACCAGAGTTAGAACGAGCACCTTCACGTCACCCAGATCAATAGTTTTGTCATTTGGACATAGAATATTTTTCAAAAGTTCAATTAAATTAATTAATTGGACTTAGAATAATTTTAAATAAAAAACACTTAGAATAGATTCAAGAGTTTTCATTTATTTCACAAACAACCTTTCCGATTCGACATCATTCAACTGATTGTACGTGGCACGTTACATGTGAAATGTGAATTAAGCGTGGTGCCGTGGTTCACTATAGTCCAGTCAAGGAATGAGGAGTAGAATGCGTGAGCAGGTAACTAAGCGATTCCTTCGGAAACTTGTTCAGGGGTCTTAGGGTGTTAACATACCAAAAGTCCTGACACCTAGGCGGTGAGCCGGAAGGGGAGGGGGGAGTAAAGATACGCATTTTGGGTTTTTCGATTATAACTCGAAAACGGTGCATCGGAGGGAAATTTTTTTTTATAACAAAATAAAGCTCGTAAAATTATCTAAGACATTTATACTATATGTTTTTTTCAAATTTACAACCGTTTTCGAGCTACACCTTCGAAAAAGTAGAATATTACAAAAATGTAATTTTACCTCACTATATTTGTCAAACAATCCATTATATTGTCTACCATATTGTATTTTTTTATTTTTTAACTTAATGATAGACTTTAATATTGTTGTCTAGTAAATATAGATATAATAGTAAATCTTTGGAAATGTTCGAGTGTCTCGGCAGAAAGATAAGGTTATTGTCAATCCGTTAAACGTCTATATGATATTATGTGCTGGCTACGGCACCGCTAATCGCTAATATTGGTTCTAATAATAACTTGTTACAAAATACTATTATATACACAACTTAAGATATAATATATTATGATATTATGATATAATACCATATTATTTTTCATTTTGTTTTTCTGCGAACGTCTGAATAGTGAATACGTGCGTCGATCATCGAAAGAAACCAAATGGTGAGTATCTATAATAGTATTATTTTGTAATTATTGTAATAATTGATATAATCATAAACTAACACAGATTTAAATTTCCTGTCGAATTTAGAAAAATAGTGTGTTCCAATAGTTTTACAGTGAACCTATTTTTTTTTAAAAAACATTAAAATAGGTACATTCTAATCAAAAATTAAAAATTAAAACCTTGTAATATTTCTATGTACCTAAAGAGAATCAAGTTCAATGTAGGTATATTTATTTATTTATTTTTATTAGTACATATAACATAAATATGCTTTATTTAACAGCGGCTCGAAGAGAGTATATTTGAATCACAAAGTTGTTGATTAATATTATAATATTATAATATTTATTTAGATACAATAACACGTTTAATTAAATTTCATAATTTCAGTTTATCATTTATTAGATCTTTTTTTCGAATATTAAATATTAATAAGACCCCACTATATAAGAATAAATGAAATTATTAATGTCTTAAAATTAAAAATATATTCAAGGTCCATTGTCTTGTGCTCTACATTTTGTGTTATTATGTTTGCGTAGGATCTAGAAAATCGATTATTAAAAATAATATAAAATTGTGCACCTAGAAAAAAAAATAAGATAATAAAGATATTATATATGTAGCGTAGACGACAATAGACTATTTAAAAAAAAAGTTATTGCAATTTTCAGTTCATCGTAAAAAACACCATTTATACATATGATATATAATATATTGTTAACAGATACTACAATGAGTACTACTAAATGTCCCGTGTGCCTATATGATGTCGTTAGGGGAAGTAAAAATGTCTGTGAGGTTAAAGAAAAGGGTATACTGGGCCTTGTTAAAGCAAGTAAGGAACAGAATGACGATAAGCTTGAAATTTTCCGTGGTTTGACATCCCTTTTTATTCACATAAGCTGTCGTAAAAATTATACCAGGACTGACACAATAAAAAAATATGTTAGGGAGGCATCCACATACAAGGAAGAGACAGGGCCGTCTCAGCTCCGGTCTTCAGTTCCTAAATTCAATTTTAAGAGCAATTGTTTGTTCTGTGGACATTGTGCAAAGAAAGAAATTAAAAATCCGTTGGCAAAAAGGAGAATTGTGCATTCAGTTGAGACTTTAACTGTTCAAAATCGAATCAGGGAGGTATGTTCTATGAAGCAGGATACTTTAGGTGACGAAGTTCTTGGTCGCCTTTCCTTGATTAACGATCTTGTTGCTGAGGAGGCAGTATACCACAAAGACTGCTATATTAATTTTTTGAAGCCCACGAGCATACAAACTCCAAAAACTCTAGATTCCAAGAGACAGCCATGTTACAAAGGCTATGGAAGAGATTTGCATCTACTTGGAGGGAAGCAGCGATTGTCAGTTTTCCATAGATAAAATAATGGATATCATATCAGAGACCAAACCCCAGTGGCGGACGATCAAGGCTGAGTTGGAGAGGATATATGGAGATCGGATGCTAATCACTCCAGGTGCCAACAGATTTAGTGTGCCAGTGGTATGTTTTAGAGATAGTGGGAACAAGATTATCAATGAAGCGTGGTATGGAAACAAGGCCAAAAATGAAGAAGAAGAGGTTGAGAATTGTTGATAAAGCTGTGGAAATTTTGCGGCAAGATATTCAGAGTCAAGTGTACAGCACAGACACGTACCCTCCTAGAGACGACTTTTTGAAGAATCCAGGTACAATGACGCAATCCCTGACTTTTTTCCTTGAGGGTCTTCTATTGGCGAAGACAAAGAGAAAAGAAGAAACAAGGAGAAAATGTGCTGCACTGGGAAACTCCATAATTGGAATTGTCAGACCTAGAACCTTCGTATCACCTCTATTATGCAGTTTGTCATTGCTTATATACAGAAAGTATGCTTCAAGACATTTAATCGATCTACTTGCAAATTTGGGCTTTTGTGCATCGTATCACGAAGCACAAAAGTTAGAAATGTCAGCTATAGACAGTGTGAAACCTGGTTTTGTTGTAAAGAAAGGCGGTTTTAATCAATTTGTTTTTGACAACGTTGATTTCAACGTATGTACTATTGATGGGCTCAACACTCTCCATGCTATGGGTGGAATCAGGTGCATTACTCCCTCGAATTCACTTGAAAAAGGTGCTCGCATACCAAGATTAAAGAACATGCCCTTATCACATGATGTTGGAAAACTTGGGATTATTCCGCTGAAAACATTCCAGAAAAGAGCTAGCCTGGAAAGTGTAGTGGTCAAACGCATTAACGTACCCGAAGAAGTGGTTCACCCTCAACCTTTTAATGTCCTCTGGTTTGTTGCAAAAAAACTAAACATCTCGCTGCCAGAATGGAAAGGGTACATGACAACCATAACAACAGGGGATTTCAGTGAAAAGACAAGAGTAATAACCCTCCCCTTCATCAATGCGCCACCATCAAACTACGACACGGTCTATACAGCTTTGCAATATGCTAGCGAGTTGATCCAGCTGTCTCAGAATGACGACGAAAATAACAAAATAAAAGTAATTATCACCTTTGACCAGCCACTATACTGGAAGGCACGGGAAATTATTGCTACAGCTTCTCCTGACTCTCAGATAACGAACTGTATTGTGCGCCTTGGTGGATTTCACTTGCTGATGTCTTTTTTGGGCAGTATAGGCTACTTAATGGCTGGAAGTGGCCTAAAAGAACTGTTATGCATTACCCATGCTCCTCTATCTGTTGAAAAAATGCTCCAGGGTCACGCATTCGCTAGAGCAATAAGAGGACATTTGCTTGTCACGACAGCATTGTCCAACAAAATACTTGACCAAATCCAACTGACAGAAGAAGAAAAATCTGCTGTCACCGACATTTTGTCTAGTTTTCTGGATGAGCCACCTGCACTGAAAGCCTTAAATGAAAACCCAATAATCAAAAAGTTGACTGAGAAATTTGGTTATAAATTGGAACAGCTTAAAAACAATGGGCCCACAGCTCAGCTATGGATCCAGTATTTCAACATGGTTAACCTAGTCAAGGAATATATACATGCAGAAAGATCTGGTGATTGGGATTCACACCTGAACTGTGTCAAAAAAATGATACCATATTTTCATGCTTCTGGACACTTCCCCTACGCAAAGTCCTGTCAGTTGTATATTCAAGATATGGAGAATCTATCATTAACGATGACTTTTGAAGAATATCATAAGTTTGCAACCAGTGGCTATTTTACTATGCGACGCTCTGATCGCTTTTGGTCAGGCGTGTGGTCAGATTTGATAATTGAAACCACATTGATGCGATCATTCAAAAGCCGAGGAGGCATAACTGGAGGCAGAGGTGATTCGTACAGCGTACTCAGCAAGTGGTTAGTTGGTATGAGTGCAACTCATGAGGTATGCACTTCGCTTGAAGAGTTTGCTGGAGTCATATTCACGTCAAGTGAACAACACAAGGACCTTGGACAAGCCCGCAGGAGTAGAGATACAACAGACATTGTCAAACTCAATCAGTGGTTTGATTCTCATCCTCCATTCCCAGAAACCTCTCAAATCATGTCAATCTCCAGTGGAGTAGTCGGAGATGCCACAATAACATGTTATGATGCTGTTCGAGTTGGTAAAAGGGTTATGAATTCAATAGTTAACTTGACATTCGCAGACATAAAGTTATCTCGCAAAGATCTTGCATTACCAATATCTTCTGTCAGCTCGTCGATAAAAGTTCACGATGAAAAGGTAGTAGTTGATCCAACATTGTTTTTTCAGCGGATATGTATAAGTAAACGATCAGATGAAGATTTGATGAAATATTTTGAGTATGTTTTGGCCCCATTTCCGTTGGCACTATTCAACGAAAGTGGCATGCGAAAGACAAATAAATCAGTGCTGTACAGTTTGTTTGAGCCAACCAAGAAAGATGTTCTTCTGTCACAAATGAACATTGTAGTGGATGGAGGATTTTTACTACACAGAGTTATTTGGCAAAAAAATGCATCTATTGAGACAATTTGTAACAGTTATATCACCTACGTCAACTACCATTATCCTGGAATTACTCGCACTGTGGTGTTTGATGGGTAAGCAAACACAGCCAATAGCACTAAATCTCATGAACAAATGCGACGTTACAGAATGAGAAGGTCAGCCGACATCAATTTGACATTGGACACATCAATACCTGGGAAACAAGAAGATTTTTTATCCAATCCTACCAACAAAACTAATTTCATCGCATTACTACAGACAAAGCTGCAGGAGAAAGGGATAAATACTCTGCAGGCTAGCGATGATGCTGACGTCCTAATCGTAAAGACTGCTGTTGAACAATCCACTCACAATTCTGTGGCAGTCGTTGGTGAGGATGTAGACCTTGCTGTTCTGTTGATTGCTTCCACTCCTCCAATTCAAGATATAATAATGCTGAAACCGGGACGAGGGGAAACCAAAACAATGGCACTGTCCACCCAAGAGATGCAGAACCGTGGATTTGAACACATCCTGTTCCTTCATGCATTTACCGGATGCGACACAACTTCTGCTACTTTCAGGAGAAGCAAGGTGGGCTTCTTTAAATTGTACTTGGAGTCAGAAATCATCACACAAGCAGCAATGACTTTTTCAAACATATCCTCTACTTACGACCAGGTTGAAAAGGCTGGGAAAATGTGCTTCTTGAAATGGTATAAGGCGCCAAAAAAACAAACCTCCCTTAATCAGTACCGCTTCCAGTCGTTTACGAGGTCAGTGTCAAATATGAAGCCTGAAATCAGCTACCTACCTCCAACAGAGAATGCAGCTAAACAGCATTCCCGGCGTACCTACCACCAAATGCAGCAGTGGCTGGGAAATGAGCTTCCTCCCCAAGAATGGGGGTGGAAACGTGTAGGAGAAACCCTGGTGCCAATTACAACAGAAGATCTACCAGCGCCTGAGGTCCTTCTGAAAACTATATTTTGCCGCTGCACTAAGGATTGTATAATTGGCAAATGTGGTTGCCGGAAAGCTATGCTGACTTGTTCTGCAGCGTGTCTCCACTGCCAAGAGAAATGCCTGAACAGTGTGCCTGTTACCGATGAGGACGATGAAGACGACATACAGCCCGTTCAGCAAGAGTCACCAACTACTGCCGACGAAGATGCCATGGACGAACAACCTGGGCCCTCAAGTTCAAAGAGGATGAAAATATGATTTTATAAAAAATAGCAAGTATAAAATTAAGAATTGATTGAGAACAATAGGATTTTCAATTATTGTATTGATGTAACAAAACTACTTAGGTATCTGTAAAATAAAGTTTGTATTGTCAAAGTGTATTATCATTTTTTTGTCTGTTTTATTTAATAACTTTCATAAAAAAAAGTGTCAACATATATTATTAGATGTACGAAAAAGGTTGTGGATCTAGAATATGATATATTAACAAACTTTCTGAAAATTGCAAAATGTTATGAAAGTTTTAAAATAGCTGTAAATTTAGGCAGGTTGAATATTAATAATTAACATATGAGTATATATTCTGAAAGGGAAATTTAAATATCTACAACTTTTTTTCTATACATATTTGTTGTTTATGAATAGATTTTGATAATATGATGGATTGTTTGACAAATATAGTGAGGTAAAATTACATTTTTGTAAAATTCTACTTTTTCGAAGGTGTAGCTCGAAAACGGTTGTAAATTTGAAAAAAACATATAGTATAAATGTCTTAGATAATTTTACGAGCTTTATTTTGTTATAAAAAAAAATTTCCCTCCGATGCACCGTTTTCGAGTTATAATCGAAAAACCCAAAATGCGTATCTTTACTCCCCCCTCCCCTTCCGGCTCACCGCCTAGGTGTCAGGACTTTTGGTATGTTAACACCCTAAGACCCCTGAACAAGTTTCCGAAGGAATCGCTTAGTTACCTGCTCACGCATTCTACTCCTCATTCCTTGACTGGACTATAGTGAACCACGGCACCACGCTTAATTCACATTTCACATGTAACGTGCCACGTACAATCAGTTGAATGATGTCGAATCGGAAAGGTTGTTTGTGAAATAAATGAAAACTCTTGAATCTATTCTAAGTGTTTTTTATTTAAAATTATTCTAAGTCCAATTAATTAATTTAATTGAACTTTTGAAAAATATTCTATGTCCAAATGACAAAACTATTGATCTGGGTGACGTGAAGGTGCTCGTTCTAACTCTGGTGGATCACGTCTGAATTGTGCCTAATCTGGACCCCCTTTTATATCGTCTAGGGACTCCCACGGTACCCTCAGGCCCCTGTTGGTCATCTGCACCTGCATCCGCTTCTACCCACGCTTTGCGTCATCCGGGCGATAGCGTGCGTCAATTATATGACTATAATATTCTATCGGGTGAGTGCTTCCGCACTTAATATATTCTACCGGGTGGTAATTACGTATCCATAATATGTCACCGGATTATTTGTTATTACCTTCCTGCGGGTAGAAAGCATACGGGCGATGATACTTTCGATTGGTTTTTACCTTTTGTTTTTAGATTCGGTTTATTATACTCGATCATTGCTTGCTTGACTGCTCACCCTAACATAACTATAAGGATGTCCTCTATGCCCCCAATGTTTAGAGTATTGTTGGCTATGGTAATTTATGTATTATATTTAACTATCAGAGCACGTTGCACACATATCGGAATTCACGTCAATCTTATAAAATTAAATTAAATTATAACTTAAGAAAAATGTCAGTGTATTCAACATCATCAAATTCTAACAGTTCTGATTAAGAATATGTTTTGGAAGTTGTTTTAAATTTACCGAGGCCAAGAAGATATCGTGACTGTTTCAATCCACTCGAACAATATGATGAATATGATTTCCAAAACAGATTTAGGTATGTACTTTTTATTCTTTTAAGTGGTTCATAATTTTAACTTATTTATTATGTTTAAAATATTTACAATTATTAAGTAATATGTCTTATTGAAAACTTCATTTTTAGGCTAAATAAAAACACATTCATGGTGTTACTTAATTTAATAGGCAGTGATTTAAAACGGTCTACCAATAGAAGTTTTGCAATTACCCCAGAAATACAACTATTAATTGCTCTACGATATTATGCAACTGGAGCATTTCAAGTAAGCTGTTCTTTAACATTATTTACAAAGTATGTAGATAAAAAATTCTTTTAATTTGTGTTTTAGTTTGTTCTAGGTGACCATATTAATGTACACTAGTTCACAGTATGTAGAGTAATAAAACGCCTATCAAAACGTATAGCAAGTCTTCGTCCTCTATTTATTAAAATGCCTGAAAATCAGATAGAAAAGCAAGTAGTGCAAATAGGGTTCTATGAAATGTATAATTTTCCCAGGGTAATTGGAGCAATCGATTGCACACACATAAGGATACAGTCTCCAAAGAGCGACATAGGAGAAAAATTTAGAAACAGAAAAGGTTATTTTTCTTTTAATGTACAAGCAGTATGTAACAGTAAAATGGAGATAACAAATATAGTGGCAAGGTATTAAATTAATTAAATCAGAAATATTATTAACAGATTATTATTATTATTTTGTTTTAGGTTATTTTATAAACTAATAATTTAATGTATATTTAGATGGCCGAGTTCAGTTCACGATAGTAAAATTTTTGACAATAGTTTACTACGTGCATGATTTGAAAATAATGAGTTTGAAGGCTGTTTTCTGCTCGGTGATGGAGGTTATCCATGTAGGAATTATTTAATGACACTATTACTGAATCATACTACAAATGCTGAATTAAAATATCAAGTATTTATTGAGTATTACTAATTTAACAGTTTTATTTTTGTATTTATTTAATTTAGTTATCAACTATTAATTAATTACAATCATTTGAAATGTACTCTTAGAAATCCCAAATTAGAATTGTCTGACTTGAGTTTTTCAATCAACATTTCTCTTTCTATTTCGGCAATTTCTAATTCAATTTTGGCTTTTTTTATCTTCAAATCATTGTAATGTTCATGAATTTTTTCTTTAGTGGTATTTAATGCCAGTTTTTGGTTAGATATATTTTCAAGGCTTTCATATACTTTATTTACAGTTGTATGTGTTACAGGAACTTTTTTGTTTGGTAATATTTCATGCAATTTAGATGGCACAGCAGTTATTTTTTTATTTTTTGTTTGAAAATCATCCTTTTTGTTAGGTTCGTCAGTATTGTCATGAATACTTATATCCATTGCCGATTCTTTAGCACTAGAGTCATTGCTATTTAATAACCATTCTATGTTATCTTTCATAAGTACATTTCTACATGGTGTTGAGGTAGAAACGGCTTGTGCATCAGCCATCTCATCAAGCCCCACCGTATAATCTAGGAAGGAAAATTAATAATTAAAACAAACTAGATAAAATTTTTATTTTTAAGCAATAAAATAACTTACATATTGGACTACCACTTCCACAGCTTTGCTTTTTGGCGATGCCAGGTAATTCCTTATAACTTGTTTGTAGTATACCTGGAAAATATTCATCACAATCATAGGGACATTCCAAAGATTCTAATCGATTCCCCATCATACCTATAACCTTATTACTTATTGAAGACGATTGATGCTCGGATTTTCCACCTCCTGTCTTATAAATCTGACTCTAAAGTTAGAAAAATGTAATGATTAATTTAACAATTAGTTGACTAGATTTTTATGGGAGAAAAATCGCCCAAGTGACTAGTATATACAAATACCTTTTCTTTATTTATATCCAGACTTGCTGATTTCTGTAACCACTTATTACACTTCTTCAGTTCCTCAATAGTTTTTATACCACTTGTTTGTAATTGATTGTACGATTCAGCAATTGTTTTCCATACTTCATCTTGATTATCAATACTTGAATCCTGTAATTAACAATTTAGGTTATTACAGCATTCTACATAGTTTTGGAGTTATATTTTAGAAACATACTATGGAAGGTTTATTGGTTAAAAGAAGGTCAACTAAAACTTAATTTTCTCTCTCTGTTGTAGTACTATTTGGTTGGTATAACATAAAATAAAAATACAATATATATTTAATATAAATTATCCTAAAGACAGATTAGAAACTGGTTATCATTAAAAAATAATTATTGTAAATTGACTTATACATATATTATAATTCTTCTTACTCTGTCACTGCTTTTATCTTTCCTTGTTTTTCGTTTCATAGTGTCAAACATTGCTTTTAGTTGTGTAGTCGTTCTTTCTCCAGTTGACTGTAACGCATTATACTGGTGTCTTATATTTTCCTAAGTATTTAATTTAATTTTATTTGAAGTACCATCAGTCTTTAACAAACACATTTATAAAAACATTTGATCATGCACCTTTAACTATTTAATTTCAATACCTAATTCATTTATAATACATACCTTGTAACATTCTGTAATACATACCTTTATATTCTCAATAATTGACATGTGAGGCTGTATAAGTTTTAACAAGATATTTCTTTCAGCGTCTGTAACATTTCTACTTCTCTTGTGGCCATGGTTGACTAATAACTATAGTACTTTAGAATTAGTAGATCATCATTCACTGTTGGGTACGGTAACATCAGCGCTTGACGAGTGTCGCGGTGAACTTGTGATCCCGCCCCGCGATGTTTATGTCAACGAACCGGTCGCGCTTACGTCGTTTCACCCGTTGATCATTACCGTGCACCCGGCGTTGCCTCTTCTTAACAATATTCTTATCTTATGATAAGATATCGCTGTTTTTCGTGTGTGCGTTCGTTCGCTCACGTGTGTTTTCTTCCTGTTAAAATGTGAGACGTTACTTATTAATTTTTTTTTTACGTTTTTTGTCTGTTTTTCGCGTAGCCGTTTTTGTAAATACGTCGTCGTAATGTGCGCCCTCGCCGCCATCGACATCGCGTTGTCGTATTATTAAAAACGTCGCGTTTACTTTCGTCGTGTGTGCGCCACTCGCCGCCGCCGACGTCCACGGCACATCGCCGTTTGTACTCACGTCGTGTGTGTGCCATCGCCGCCACCGACGTTCACGGCTCGTGTCGCGTTTACTTTCGTCGTGTGTGCGCCACTCGCCGCCGCCGACGTCCACGGCACATCGCCGTTTGTACTCACGTCGTGTGTGCGCCACTCGCCGCCGCCGACGTCCACGGCACATCGCCGTTTGTACTCACGTCGTGTGTGCGCCATCGCCGTCACCGACGTCCACGGCCCGTCGCCACTTGTACTCACGTCGTGTGTGCGCCATCGCCGTCACCGACGTTCACGGCCCGTCGCCACTTGTACTCACGTCGCGTGTGCGCCATTCGTCGCCACCGACGTTCACGGCCCGTCGCCACTGTACTCGCGTCGCACAGTGGTCGAAAAATTAAAAAAGGTGGCCAAAAATAAATAACTGAAACTATGATATTTATATATATACAATTATCATTGAAATACATTTTTATTGATATAAAATATATTACAATTTGTTTTAATTATTATTTTTTATTCTGAAATGTATTCTGGTTCCCCATCACTGCAATAATTTATGTCTAGCAATAAATCTTCGACTTCTGGGAGCAGTTTTTTAATATTATGTTTATCAACTTTTCTGAAACTGCTTATAAGAGGATCCGATGATAGTAATAGCCTTTGAAAAATGTCAGTATTAATATTAATCCTGGAAGACTTTCGGCTGTAAGACTCTCTATACCTCTTAATGTCTTTATTGCGTGATTCTTGAGCCTCCTCACTCAAAATTCCAATTGGCAAAACAAACGATTTTATTATTGATGAGCCATGTATTAATATCTTGTGTACACTTGGTGGCATGTAATACCAACTATATAAATTAGTATACAACTTTGCCGTTTCCCAACAATACACTTCGAACTTATCAATATTGATATTTTCACCAGACGATAAACATTGTAAAATAACATAAAAGTGATAAATAAGATCTTCAGAAACCCCAGTAATTTCTGCAGAAATTTTATAATTTTTAAAGAATCTTCTAGCCGTATTACCATCATTTGAGGATCCAAAACCTTGTTTTGGCATATCTACCAACAAACCTAATCTTGAACGAAATTCGTTTTGGATTTTCAATTTTTTTTGCTTCAATAGTATATCTTTTCCGTCTTTTTTACTAGCCTATAAAATAATAGAATCATAAAACGTTAGACATATAAATTACTGCAAAAATGTATTTGATTTATAGTTGAGATACCTACTTTCCATACTTTAAAGTCCATACGATAACTTATGTGTAGTAAGCATTCAAAAAATCTGATATAAGCGTGTAATGTGGATAACCCGTAACTAAAAAATAATTATATATTTTATTTTATTTTATTTAAAATACTATTTAATTAATTTATATTACCGGTATGCACTTTGATCATCAATTTTTGTTCGCATTAAAGCTAAATCATTCATTTGAGATATTTTAGCGCCACATACATAACATGCCATTGATGAAGATTCAGTTATAGCATTGCATACCTATAATAGCAAAATTAACAATATAAACCGTTTAAAATGTAATTCATAATCTTATATTGTGTACATACTTTTCCATCAATCATAGTCAATTGCAAAATGAAATTAATGGTACCAAATTCACATTCAAATTTAGCAAGGCTATTGATTTGATCTGAAATGTATTTCTCTTCGTTTTTAGAAATATCAACGCTTTCTTTTACATATTGCAATCGTATAGGTCTACAATATCTTGTTGATGAACAGGCTGGATTCTGCCACACAACTTCATTAGTAATGTTGTCAACAACTCGTAAAGGCACTAGTGAAGTTACGAATATGGTGTCGTCTTGTGATGCCCCAACAGTTAATTGTTTATACATTGTAAATCCTGATGTACCGTCAAAGCCCCATTTGCAATGAAGTGTGCTTATATTTTGTAGTGGCTTTGGGAGGCTTTGAAGAATTCTTTTAGAAGTATGATTTAAAAGAGATTGCAATTGTACCTAAAAGCATTAAATAATATTGTAACGTACCTACCTAATTTGAAAATTAAAATTAAACTTCAATATTTTATATTTTTAAGCAAAAATTATGTTGCTAACCTCACATTTCTGTTCTTCGATTGTAATTTGTTTAGGATACGCATTTACCTTCTCAACAAGAAGCTGATCATATGAAGGATATAAATCATGGTTATGTTCTTTAGCGTTTTTACGGAGCATATTGTATTGGAATTTCGATAACGAACATGCAATAATTAAAGACAGAGCTACTTCCGGACTCATCATAGACGGCTTTAATGCATTTTTATTTTCCTTCCATACATCACGAATCTTTTTTCCTCTTGTTGGAGTAGAGTTTGATGCTTCTTTTACCAATTTTGCTGTATCTTCATTTCCTATTTTCCTAAACGCATATGAAGTTGTCTCACTAAGTTCACTTAAACTTGATGAGTTGTATAGAAGTTGACATTTTCGTCGTTTTGAACGCGCACTACTTTCGTCGAATGTTTTAGTTGGACGACCACGGCCTACAGATTCAGAACTATTTATATCTGTTAAATTACTGTCTCTGTATACAGACACCGGAAAATTAATAATAAAACAAAGCCACTCCCGATTTTCTTTTTGAAATCTTTCATTTTTTCGATTACTACTGTTCCATTTTATAAAATATCTATAATTATATACAATTTACCTATCATTAGCACTTCTATAAAATAGAATAAATATATAAATATATAAAAATAAAAAAAACACATAAATACCTATTAAAAAATGAAGTAGCCAAACATCTCGTAATCTCTTCAATAACATTTTGTACGTCATTATCATCTTTGTTGATTTTTAAAGCATTTAAAACATAATTCAAGGCAATATTTTTTTTCTCCTGGATAGTATGTGTAGTACTATTTGTGAGTATACATTCATGAAGATTTCCACGTGTAATTTTATTTAATAAAGCCATGATTAAAAATAAATATATTATTTCACTATAAAGAAAGATAATATCAAAAATGGTATACACGCAATTTCAATCACCGGTTAAAAAAAATAGCGCAAATATGCGCAGCTAAATTTTATTTAGTATTGTTCACTGGACTTTTCCCAACGAACTGATATAATTTTCATCGTGTAACACGATGAATAAACATACTAAATATCTACGTTTTTAATGACATATAAGTTTAATTTAGATTTATCAATAATATTTTATAAAATATATGGTACGCACCTTTATCTTTAATTATATATATACATATATATCTCATAATGTACTCATATATCACATTTTATAAATACCGACGATAATTACTCAATTTAATACCATATTTAACAGAGAACTTATCTTAATTATATTTCGACTATTCACAATACATCGATGTTTTATCAACATTTTAGTTATGCTATATATAGCATTTTATGTACTTAAATTAGTGTTTTGTTAAAAAAAAAAAACATTTTTAAATACGATAGGATGTGTACAAACATTTTATTTTTTGAAAATTAAAGTTTTCTTATATTTAAAATAATGATTTTTGGCCACCTTTTTTAATTTTTCGACCACTGTGCGTCGCGTGTGCGCCCTCGCCGCCTGCTCTCCATGCGTATTCATGATTCATGAACTACATCGTCGGACATCGTCAGGTCATCCAGGGATAAATCCGGTGATGTTCATTTTGTATTTATGTCATTATTAAAAATATCGATGTTTGTAAAATTCATTCTGTTAATATAGTCTTAGATTTAAGGACCCCCCCCGTCCCGTTATCTGTAAATTTAGTAATAATCTTTAGTTTCAATACAGTCCACTAAAATTATAATATCCGAGTCTTTTTTCCTTACAAATCCATCCACCCCCTTGTAATTATCCGGCATCATAGGTTGCCGGCAATATCCCGCGCCATTCACGTGCCATCAGGGAAAGCCGCAGCCGCACATTCACAATATTAAATTTATTCAGCAAAATACTTAATACATCACAAAATATAACGATTGTCGATCAAAATCTCAAATTGATAATTTTAATGATAACATCGATTAAATTATCACTTTTATGTAAGTGATATTGTAATCAATAACCACATAACCAAGGTTAACGAACGAACCATTGAACTTTATGGAATTATTTGTGCAACCGAACACTACTTTGTGGATCCAATAAAGATGTTTATCAGCTTGTTTATCAAACCGATATCATATCTTATTGAACTGTTTTTATCGACCGTCTGTGCAACCGGGCAAAAGAATTGATTTCAATATTATAGTAAAAAAAATAAGATTAATTAATTTTATCAATTCTGATAATTTTATTAAATGTTATAATTTATAATATCAATAAATAGTTTTCACATTATAATATATTTGTATTTTATTTTTTGCTGTTTCTTAAAATCTTTCGTTTTGGGTCTGATGAACATCGATTCAAAATTGAACAAATAAGTTCGTTTGTTTTATTCGAGATTTCATTATCAGCAGGATGTGTATTGCAAGTATACAACTTCAAGCTAGCTTCAGAATGTTTCCATCTACAAAAAAAAATCATTATTTAATAATATTCGTAATATGTTTTATTATTTAATCATGTTATAGTTAAATATAACGATAAAATCCTCAATCTCATTATTTTAATTAGAATTTAATAATTTATTTGTGTTGAATAATAATAGGTAACGGTCAAATTAAAAAAATAATCTGGTGATCAATAAATGATTGTATCGCTGTTGTTTAACTATAGTTCATCATTAATCATTGGTTTTTTTTATTATGGTTTTTACCTTTCAAGTGACGGATTGTCCTTAATAGTACTAGTTTTATAATGTTGGATGATGTAGAAAAATAATACAACACAAATTATTACCTTTCGTGTCTTAGACTAAAAATTAAAAACTTTTGGTTCAGTATCATTTTTTCTTTTTCTATTCTGCATTTTTACCGGTTTTAAAGAAGATGATAGTGTTGATAGCATACTACTTTCATTCTATTATTTAATAATAATATATTAATATCATACACACACACATACATAAACAAATAGGTATAGATACTTACATCATCATTTGAAGAGCTTTCGCCTGATACATTAGTATAGTACGACGTATTATTTCGCTGACTTTATTACAACACTATCATCAAGCAAGGTACATATAAAAAAAAAATAGTAATTGTCAGAAGTCAATATACGAAAATATATTATAAGGCGATATAAAACAGTTTCACGATTCTAAACTAGGAGGTCATTTAGGTGTTAACAAAACTATTAAACGCATACAGAAGCAATTTAGATGGAAAGGTATGAAAGATGATGTTAAAAAGTACCTAAGAAATTGTACATCGTGTCAAGTAAATAAAATTTCAAATCGGCATGTAAAACAACCAATGGCTATTACATCAACAAATACAAAACCATTTGAAAAAATATTTTTAGATATTGTAGGTCCATTACCAACGACCTTGTCTAGTAATAATTATATTTTAACAATGCAAGATGACTTATCTAAATACACGCTAGGAGTACCAAAACCTAATCATCAGGCAAACACGGTCGCGGAAGCTTTTGTTATACATTCGTGTGTGTACATGGAATACCGGAACGATATTGACAGATCAGGGAACGGATTTCCTTAGCAAAACATTTACGGAAGTTTGCAAATTGGTAAAAATAAATAAGGTTAATACTAGTCCTTTTAGACCACAAACAAATGGAGGTCTCGAAAGATCACATAGAACTTTGGTCGTAATAAAAGTAGTAAAATGCCCTAAAAATGTTAGACACGATCAATAACGCCGGAGCAAGACTTGCAACTGGAGCGTTTCGGTCCAGTCCTATTGATAGTCTACTCAACATAGCCAACATAATGCCTCTCCATATAAAACGTCAAGAAATTGTAATGATTCTCGCTACCAAACTTGCCAGAGACAGAATGATATCTTCCCTTAACTCTTACCCGTCCTTACTAGCAATTGTTAAAAAAAAATAATATTAATCTAAAAAATATTTTAACATCTCAATTCCCTGTCATCCCTCCTTGGACATCATTTCCGAATATTATTGATACCAGTCTTGCTGAACTTCCTAAAATCTCAAACAGCTCACAGGTATACATCCAAAACTTTAAGAACACAATATCGCAATATTCTAATTATACTGAAATCTACACTGACGCCTCAAAATCGGAAAACAATGTGGGAATCACCATTATACACAAAGATGAGGTAATAACATATAAACTTCCAACAGAATGCTCCATATACTCAGCTGAAGCAATCGCCATTCTAAAAGCTTTTGAGTACGCACTCGGAAAACAAAATCAAAATTTTATTATTTTAAGTGATTCCTTAAGTGCAATTTCTAGCATAGCAAACACACATAAGCCTTATGACTTTGCAAAGAAAATCCACCTCCTCATTTCCTACCATCTCTCCAAAGGAAACGCGGTCAAAATAATGTGGATACCCGGCCATTCTTCAATTGAAGGCAATGAAAAAGCAGATATACAAGCCAAGAATATAGCCTCCTCATCTTCCCTAGACATCACTCAGCTCACTACTTCTCAAGATACCATAAGAACAATAAAACAAATATCACTGCAAGCTTGGCAAAATACATGTGCAAAACAAAAAACTAAACTGAACGAAATTAAACCAACTATTCTCCACTAGCCTAACAATCATCGCGACAGGAAAAAGGAAACCATCATCAACAGGCTAAGAATAGGTCACACCTGAATAACCCATGGCTTCCTAATGTCCCGAGATGAGCCTCCCTCGTGTACGACATGCGGGGTCGCACTAACAATAAAACATATTCTCATGGAATGTTTTGCGTATCTCGACGCAAGAAACCGCAATCATTTATCCAGCGATTTATATGATACACTTGGACCAGTCTTGCCATCACCTGACATATTCGTGTTCCTCCAGGAGACTGGATTGAACAAACTTATTTAACCAGCCGATTACTCAACCTCATAATTAAGCTCATATAACCTAGTATAGACACTTGCTGTTATTAAAACTATTATTATTGTTATTTATTATGTAACACCTATATGTAAAAAAAAAAATAAGTAAGATAAAATACAAATATAATTGATGATAAATAAATATGTTTTAATAATTTACAAAATTTCAGTGAAATAAAAAATCAGATGAATAATGAAATATTTAAAATATAAATGAATAAATATAAAAAAATAAAATTGGTTGAATTCAAATTCAATATTTAATATATATATATAAAAGTTGTAAAACACGATCAGATTAAAAAATATATGATATAAAATCAAAGTTAAAAATTATTATTTCATCTGAATATTGTTTATATCATTATAGATTAATTAAGCTGCTGGTGAATCTGCTAGTCTTAGTGAATAAATATAAAAGATATGATCGTATTTATTTTTTTAAAAAATATTATGTTATGTGCCTATAAAATATTTATACTATTGATTATAAATAAATATGTTTTAATAATTTACAAAATTTCAGTGAAATAAAAATCAAATGAATAATGAAATATTTAATATCAAATAAATTCATGTTACCCAAAAATAAAAAATTAAATCAATAAAATATAAAGTACCTACATTCAATAATCTAAATTGTATATAAAATAAAAAATTATGAAATCAGTATTTTATTTTTATAAACATATATTTTAGTAACAGATAAAATAATACTATGATACTATTAATTGGTGTTGTTTAATTACAGGCAAAAACCAAAAAATAAAATAATTATAATTGATTTTGATTTTGGATTCAGCAACTATTAACGTACAGATTTAATACTTATTTCTGCAGCTATATCACAGACTCACGTAAAATCTGAAATTATTCGTCTACGAGGTCGACCTTTAATAATATCACCTGATGGAAGAATAAGATGACTTCGGTCAAACCCCGAATGATTTTTGTAGTTCGGACTTTTACAATCGAGATTCTGTAAATCTTAGGATAAACATCCAACGTTGGAAAAAGTCCGAAATCTTTACCAATTATGTGATATTTTTTTTTTCTTCGTTCTATGATCGTATATAAAAATAATATAATTGTTTAAGTATAACAGGTATTGTATTAGCCACTACAATATACTAGTGTATTTGTATAAGTAGATACTCATATTTATATTATTATTACAAATTATTTTATTGCGATCGACTTTGAGAATTTTCATTTTGACTTTAATATAAATCATGATTATGGAAGACCTCGATATGTGTACCTGTACCAACTCATACAATAACTAAAAATGTACCTACCTACTTTATCTGGGCTATGTGATAAAAGTTATTTGTAATTTAGTTTATGATATTAAACAGGTATAATACAGATAATTGATTGATATCTAGTCCTATTGAAAATAATTTTACGAGCAGTATTCGTTTTACAATTGCCGCGAATAGTATATCTTTCAATATGTCTCTTAAGGAACGTTTTTATGAAATTTTAAATAAAGTTATTGAACAAAAAAATAATATTTATTCATTGTATATAACAAATGAAAAATATGAAGTTTTAATAAATGAAGTTAAAGAATCGAAGTCTAAAAAAATCAATTCACTATCGGCGACTTAAACGGTTTGATATTGTTAATATTGGCGGAGAAGAAAAATTGATTGTTCCGACGACTGATGCCTCCGAAGAAATGTGTTTCTATGTTCGTTATAATGATTTGCATGAAATTATTCATGAAGCACATATTGGAACAGGCCACGGAGGTAGAGATCGTATTGCTTATGCTGTTAATAGTAAATATAAAAATGTTAATATTGAGGCTATTAATATTTATTTAAAATTATGTAAACCATGTTAAAAAAACACAGTATGCCCAAAAAAGTCTAACCGTTAAACCTATTGTACACACCGAAATGAATTCGCGTTGCCAAGTGGATTTAATTGATATGCAGGCAAACCCCGATAACGATTACAAATTTATAATGGTTTATCAAGACCACTTGACTAAATTTGTTATTTTACGACCACTTAAATTTAAACGGTCTGAAGAAGTTGCATACTGCTTACTCGATATTTTCACTCTTTTTGGAGCGCCAAATATACTTCACTCAGATAACGGGAGAGAATTCGTGAATGCTGTTATTACGAATCTATGTAGTATGTGGTCCGAAGTGAAAATAGTTCACGAAAAAGCTCGCCACAGTCAGTCTCAAGGCTCTCTGGAGCGTGCCAATCAAGATATAGAAAACATGGATGGAAACTAATAAAACAGCAAAATGGTCAGAATCTTTAAGATTCGTACAAGCTATGAAGAACGGAGCTTTTCATTCTGGTACGTAAAACTAATTTGTTATAATCAGGGCTAGAATTTGTATGCAATACCATGTTTTTTTGCTACGTCCAAATTGAATTTAAGTACCTAAGTAATATCTGTCATTTATATTATTGTGATGAAAATGGTACTATTTTTATTTTGCATGTTTTTTCATATATTGAATTTTATATTTATTTTAACCTAATCTATCATATTTAGTATGATCGAATTTGGTCAAACATAAATTTTATTTTTATAAATACAATCCTATGGTACAATATACTATGTAGGTTTTTCGATAATTTATATGTGAAAATTTTAAAAACCATGTGGTTATAAACATTATATGTTATAAAACACATATATCTTCAATTGATGATGGTTATCATGAATAATAATTAAATATATTTTATCATAGTATAATATTATGACTATGTCGCATCCACTTAATTATTTTAATTGTTATAACTTATAAACAATAAATAAAATATTTAATTATAATTTTAAAATAATTTAGTATTATATCATTTAATACATATTTTATAATTACCAAATATTTAGGAATCAAGCGATTTCCATATGAAGCAATGTTTGGGATTAAAATTAAAATGGAATTAGCTAATTCAATTATTTCAAAATATGTATTACCAAGACTGCAAACAGAAGAGGATTTAGAGACAGCACTTAACCACCTTTAGGAAAAAATGAAAAAACAGTTAAAGTTGATGAGATATATGAGTCTGATGACACTTAAGCAAACTAGACATTTGAAGAAGTAGAAGAACCTGGAGAAACTGAACATGTAGAAATAAGAGAAGAAGAAAATATAATACCAGCGCGGGCATTAAAAATTCATAAACATCGAGAAGAATCATATATTGAACTACAAAAACAAGCCAGAAAAATGAAAGAAATATCGAGCAAGAAAATGCCAATTGTATAAATTGAACAAACCGTCAAAATTAAAATTCCGGAAGTTGATCGAAGTAAAGTTGATGCCTGAACATTACTAGCTGTGGTGTTAAATACTAAGTTACCTAAAAATTACAATATTGTGTAGTATATGTTATGTAGTGAATTACAGTGATGACAGCTAGTGTTATCAGCTTCATAATGTGTAACTGTATATGTGATTATTGTAAAGTATAGAAACGTGAATTCAGTGTTGTCAATTATGATTTGTGTGTTTGTATGTGTTGTCGTTGAGGACAACACTGTGTTATTTGTTAATTTCTTTGATAGCCGGCACCTACGGACTGATAAGGCGGCCGGCGCTGCCGTTGTAGCTTTTTGACCATCTTCGGATGAACATCCTGGTCTTTTCGTTTTATGTATTTAGTGTGCACCACACATGTCCGACCCCAGTTGCAGCTGTATTCGTAGTTCTCCAATTCCAGTATACCCATTCTTCGATTTCTTGTACTTCTTTCTGGTAAATATCGTTCGGAGACAATTTAGTGTCTGTTGTTTTTAATTATTCTTCTTCAGCAGGTAGTCAGAAACGACACAAACAATAATTGTCACACACGTGGTTGGTGAATGTTGTTTTCCATTGTTTTATTCAGTGCTTTGTTGGTCGATGGTAATTGTTGACAGCTGCAAGGTAGTCGCACACACGTGGGCTGTACTTTTTTATTGTAATATTAATATTTGTAATTACAATCCCCGGTGTGGTCGCGTGGATGAAATCAGCTACCTATTGCAGTCCTCATGTTGTGAGTATACTATACCAACGGGCTTTGTGTTAATTATATTATCTACTTATTATTAAATTGTTGGTTGTGCCGTTTAGGGCCAAAATATTGTCATATAATTATTATAGACTGTTATTTGTATTAATTATATTATTTATTTATTATTAAATTGTTAGTTGTGCTGTTTAGGACCAACATATTGTTATATAATTATTATAGATTATTATTTATTGAATGTTATTGGAACCAGTTGCAATAGTTATAATACATATAAATAATATAAAATAAATAACATTCAATAAATAATAATCTATAATAATTATACAACAATATGTGGCCCTAAACAGTACAACCACGAACTAAGATATACAGGACTAAACGGCACAACTAACAATTTAATAATTAGTAAATAATATAATTAATACAAATAACAGTCTATAATAATTATATGACAATATGTTGGACCTAAACAGTACAACCACGAACTAAGATATACAGGACTGGAAACGACCAAATATCTCAGGGAACCCAATTGACTAACGAAAAGTACACATCGATTCTTGACGCACTACCAGGCAATTAGTATACTACTCATTTTAATATTAATGATAGTATACATTTTTGACATTTGATAATAAATTATAAAGTAAATTAAAAAAATCTAATATTTTTTTTATTTTTTTTATAGTACTATAGTAGGTATATTTTAATATTTATGAAACTGTAAGTTTAGAACATTTTTTCTTTTTAGCATTCACTTTTGCGAAATTTTTATTAACTATTTGTGTTTACTGCCGCATTCGTATGGTAATGTAGTATGACAAAATTGAAGTTAATGTATCACATTTTTGTTGATTACAAGACCACATAATGCTATTTAACGTGCCTGAAAAAAAATCATCAACCGTCAAATTAAATGCATCGCTGTAATCACAAAATTTAGAAAATGATTTTTCAATTTCTGTAATTAAAGAAAATAAAATCTTATTTGGGTAAGTTAATGCTCCTCTTGATTTTAAATTTGTCAGTACTGATTCCGGCCTATCACAAAAATTTGTTGTGCCTGAAAAATTATTAACTTTTTTAATATTTACTTTAGATTTAGATTGATCAGTTTCAAAGTGTACCTATGTGGACATAAATTATACTTACCAACTATTGCCTTCTGACAGACCTTGCAATTTATATGCTTCATGAAGTACCTTGTTATGTATCCACATATATAATATAAAACACAAATTTCTGTGTCAACTTTAAAATTATTATGATCATCATTATCAAATACATCTTCTACTTCTAAACCTACTGTCACATAGGAATCTAGTGTTTTACGTAAGTGCTCAATTTTTTTTTCTTTTTCTGTGATGTCATTAGTATTAAAAATGGTTTTTAAATCACTAATAGTAATTTTGGGAGTTTCCGAATTTAAAATTGAACAATTTCCACTTTTTGGAGGTTTCAGTATGGAATAGACAGCCAACATTTTGTATACTTGAAGGAAAGTTGGTGTACACGGGTGATCATTTGAACCTATTGCTTGCCTCACAGTACCAAAAAATTGCTATGTAATTAAAAAAAAAAAACAATAATATTTTATTATAAATTTAATTATTAGATAAGTAGATAATAGTTTGTTTTACTTTCAAACGATCCTGGTTCATTTTATAAGTTAATATTGTTGCGTGCCAGTATCAGATTTGAATCCAAATGGTTAATTTGAATGAAAGATAAACTTAATAACGAAATATATCTTTATTGCATATAAATAAAATAATGTAACAAACAAAATAAGTGGCTGAGTGTCGTGAAAGTGCTCAGTTGTTGATAGCTTTGGTACATCTGCCGTTGCTGGTCTTCGGGCTCCCTTATATATTGTGGTGCGTCTCTTGTTTATGTCGTGTTGTCGCCTTCTGGGTGAAACCAGGTGTCCTTGTAGTTGTTGTTGCAAATTCGGACACGAATTTGAGAATGTGCAATAACATCTCAAATGCATCATTAGTGCACTGTAATTATTGGTGCGCTTACTATCCCGACACGTGTCATGGCCATAGTAGCATCCGCATTACCCTCGACACGAGGCATGGTCATACTAACTTAGCCTTGATATCTCGTAGATATCTTATAGATATCTCATAGCCCATAACAATATATACTTAAAACCACATTCATCCAGAAGGTATTTACAAAGATCCAATGTTGATTGTATGGTGACTCTTAATCCCTCAGCAGTTTATTGCGTTAAAAACTCATCTCCTGTTTTACCATGTTGATCTACTTGATCTTCCCAAGAATCAAGCCATAATTCTAAAACCTATGAGCCATAATTATAGGATTGATTTTGAATTATAATTACATATATACTGTAATACTATGTGGCAGCACTGTTGACACACACACACACACACACACGACACACACATATTACGAGTCAGTAAATAAAGACAGTTATTAAGACTACATAAAAACGTGTTTTTATATATTTTTTATAATATTTTTACTCAAGATATTTAGTAACAATTACTAAATATAAAACATGGCGCAGTCGATGAACCAATAATAATTAAAATAATAATTGTAACAATTACGAAATCAAGGATTAAAACGGATAAAAAATCATGGAGTTCAACAGGCCGTCATATTTGAAGTTAACTGGTAATCTTCGTGAAAATTACAAACGGTTTAAACAGGAAGTTGAGGTATATTTTACAGCAACTGAAACATACGATAAGGACCAAAAAGTTCAAGTAGCTAGATTGTTAAATTTAATAGGAGAAGATGGACTTAAATTGTATAACACGTTCAAATTAGAAACAGTAACGGTTAGTGAAATTTTTAAAATGCTAGAAGAGTACTGTGTACCTAAACAAAATGAAGTGATGGAACATTATAAGTTTTTTATGAGAAAACAAAGTGAAATTGAGACATTCTATAAATACTATGCAGACCTAAGAGAATTAATTAAGTCGTGTTCTTTTAAAGACACAGAAGAATCACTGCTACGAACACAAATTGTACTAGGAATACGTGACAAGGATCTTCAAGCAAGACTTTTGAGGGAAGATTTACCATTGGATAAGGTGGTGAAATATTGTCAGTCAACGGAACAGGGTGAAATAAATCGCAAGCTGATAATCCATGAAAATGAAAATAAAGTAGACATTGTGGAACAGGAAAGAAAATTTTCAACAAGAAAAACTATGGGAAAGTGGCAACAACTAGATAAATTAAACCGACAAGCAGGAAACATGCAGTTACAGAAAGTTCAGAAATCGCAGGATACAGGTAATACTGAATTTGATTGTAATAAATGTGGTAGGACGCATGGGTTTAAAAAATGTCCAGCATATGGTAAAACATGTAATATATGTTCAAAAATAAATCATTTTTCTGTAAAATGTAGAAATAAAAAAGTGAGTAGTAAACAAGTTAATGAATTAAATTTAGAGGAAGGAAAAGAAAGTACAATTTTGTCATTAGATTCAGTAGAAATAGCTAAAACAGGGATATGGACAGATCTAATTGTAGTTGATAATAAAGAAATGTTAGTAAAACTAGATACAGGTGCACAGCTGAATGTAATGCCTTATAAATATTTTAAAGAAATGAGTAAAAAATTAGAAAAAACTTCAGTAATAATAAAATCATTTGGTGGTTTTCAAAATAAATCTTTAGGAAAAGTGAAGGTGGTTGTAAAAAATAAAGATAATGAAATTGAAACTAGCTTTGAAGTAATAAAGTATGATGATTTACCTATACTAGGATTAAAAGATTGTATAAAAATGAATTATAATTTATTGCAAATAAATGAAATAAAGAATGATGTTGAAGATAAGGAAATATTTATAAAGAATAATATAGATGTGTTCACAGGACTAGGTAGTTTTCCTGAGTATATAACAATTAAATTAGTAGAAAATGCAGTGCCTAAATCATGTCCACCAAGAAGAGTACCTTTTAAATTTACAGATAAATTGAAAGAAACTTTAGAAGCAATGTGTGAATTGAAAGTAATTAAAAAATGTGAACAACCAAGTGAGTGGCTAAGTAATATAATTGTTGTGGAAAAGCCGGATAAGAGTATAAGAGTATGCCTTGATAAACGAGAAATCAATAAATACATTGTTCGTGAGAGATTTGAAATTCCAACAATAGAACAGATTAAACTTAATTTAATGGGTAAAAAATACTTTACAGTTCTTGATTTGAAAGATGGATTTTATCAGTGTAGTTTAGATGAAGCCTCACAAAAATATTGTTGTTTTAGTACACCATTTGGGTGTTTTAAATTTCTTAGACTACCATTTGGGTTAACTTCAGCCCCAGAAAAATTTCAAGAGTTAACTAGTAAACATTTTGGAGGAATTAAAAATGTAAGTGTGTATATTGATGATATAATGATAGCAGGTAGTACTAAAGAGGAGCATGATGAAACGTTAGAAAAAGTATTAAAAAAAGCTAGAGAAAATAATATTAAATTTAATCCAAAAAAAGTACAATTTATGAAGAGAAAAGTTAAGTTTCTTGGTTTTGTCTTTGGAAATGAAGGAGTGGAACCAGACAAGGATAGAATTACATCAATTATAGAATTAAAAGAGCCTAATAACAGAAAAGAATTGCAGTCTTTTTTAGGCATGATAAATTATCTACGTGGTTTTATTCCCAATTTGTCTGAATTAGTCACACCATTTTGAGTGTTATTAAAAAAGGATATTTTATGGGAGTGGGGTTTAATTCAACAAAAAAGTTTTGATCAATTAAAAGAAATATTATGTAGTTTGCCTATGTTAAGTAATTTTAATTTAATAGATACGTTTGAAATACAGACTGATGCGTCGGAAAGAGCAATTGGGTGTTGTATTTTTCAAAACAAAAAACCGATACATTATGCTTCTCGTTGTCTAAGTGAAAATGAAATTAACTATGCACAAATCGAAATAGTATTTGCCTGTAGTAAGTTTCATTACTTAATTTATGGACAAGATAGGATTAAAGTAAATACTGATCACCAACCATTAGTATCAATTATGAAAAAACAAATTCATAAAATTCCAAATAATAGATTGAGAAGGTTAAGATTAAAGCTATTATTATACAATGTGGATGTTCAATTTTTACCTGGAAAATACATGTATGTAGCAGACTATTTAAGCAGGAATTATATAAAAAGAGAAGTTAAAGGTGATGAATTAGATGATGTGGTTCATACATTAGAGAAAGTGAAAGTACAGTTTAAGAATAATAAAGAAGGTGAATTCATTGAATCAACAAAAAAGGATGAAGTATTAGGTAAGGTTTTAGAATTTTCAAAGAAAGGATGGCCAAAGAAATGTAATAGTGAAGGTGAATTAAAATATTATTACAAAATAAAAAATGATTTAATTGTGAGTAATGAATTAATATATTATGGAATGAAGTTGAATGTTGTTGAAAAGTTACATGGCACGCATATGGGTATGTCAAAAACTGTAGCTAAGGCAAACCAATTATTTCATTGGCCTGGAATGAAAAGTCAAATTGAAAATTGTATAGGAAATTGTAGTTTATGTTTAATGTTTAGCAATAGTAAGGTAAAAGAGCCTATCATTCAACATGATTTCTCAAGTATTCCGTTTCAGAAAATAGGTATGGATATAGCAGAATTTAAAAATAGAAGTTATTTAGTGACTGTTGACTATTATTCAAGGTGGATTGAAGTGAATAAATTAAAATTTAAAAACACTTCTGAAATAGTTAAAAAAGTAAAGAAAATTTTAGTAAATTTGGAATTCTTGAAATAATAGTAGCTGATAATAATCCTTTTGGGAGTTATGAATTTAAACTTTTTGCTACTGAATGGGGAATTAATATTGTTAATTCTAGTCCTAATTTTCCAAGGTCAAATGGGTTAGCAGAAAAAGCTGTTGGCATAGTTAAAAAAATGCTTAATAAAAAAACTGAAGAGAATGGTGATTTAAATTCTTACTTACTGCATTATAGAAATACACCGGTTGCTAATTTACCGTATTCACCAGCACAATTATTACAGAGTAGAGAATTGAGAACATTAATAAATAATTTTAATAAAGATATATTTATACCAAAAACAGTTGAATGCACTACAGAGATGAAAAAAGTAAGAGATAATAAGGCAAAATGGTACAATAGAAATGCTGGAAAGGAGGAGATTGAGTTTTTACCAGGAAGTAAGGTATTACTGCAAGACAAATTCACTAAGAAGTGGTCTAAAGGAATAATAGTAGAGAAAACTAAATTTCCCAGATCATACATAGTAAAAGATGATAAAGAAAAATTAATGAGAAGAAATACACATTTCATAAAAAAGGTGATAGAATATAATGATTTTGATAGTTTTGAAGAATAAAATGTTAAGACAATAAGAGAAAACAAAGATGTTGATAAAATAGAGGATAATAAGGAAAAGGAAGAAAAAGTGAGTTGTAAAGGAAAGAACGATGATAAAGTGGAGATAAATAGTGAAAATTTAAATAAAACTAGGTATGGTAGAATAGTAAAAAAGACTAAAAAATATGGGTATTAAATTAAAATGCATTTAACTATACTATAAGAAAATGTTTTATGTATCAATCAACTTATAATGTAAATTTAAAATTGTTAATTATTAATTACTAATGTGTTACTAAAAAGTATTTTGTTTAATTAATTTGTTTTGTTTTTTTTTTTGAATTGTTAAAATTAAAAGGGGAGATGTAATACTATGTGGCAGCACTGTTGACACACACACACACACGACACACACATATTACGAGTCAGTAAATAAAGACAGTTATTAAGACTACATAAAAACGTGTTTTTATATATTTTATAATATTTTTACTCAAGATATTTAGTAACAATTACTAAATATAAAACATATACTATACTTAGCATATTTGCCTACTTTAAAATCATTACTACTTTTTTTAATACCTTCAGCTGGGTATTTTCGATTCAAAACATCAAACAATAAATTTTTGACCACTAACTCCAAGTTCAGCACAAAGTTTTCTGTTGGTTGATGCTCCGTCAGAAACCACACCATTGACCTTCGCACCAATACCTTCCAGAAGGCAAATAGCTTTTATGACGAGCTGAGCAAGAACTATACCTATTATAATTATTTTAAACTGAGTATTATTCATAATTTACATTTAAAATCAAATAAAAAATTAAACATTATTAAAACATATATTTTTCATTAAAAAATAACTTACTGCTTGTTATTATCAAATATTGAATATAGAACATGAACTAAGTTATACATAGTCAAATGTGCCTTAGAATTGTATGAAGACAGTAGATTTATAAAATAAATTATAAATCATTTATTTTACACGTATCAAATATTTCTTGAAACATCAACATGCAATACCCAAAACACAGTACACAGGCCTTAAAATATTAAATTGCGTGAGAATACAGATGACAAAACATAGAAAACACAAGACATAAATTGAGTTAGATTATTATTAAATATTTCCATTACAATATTATTATGACAAATCACAACAACAACTATAGAATAGAACTGAATAATAGTACAATATTTTAATTGTTTGTACACCTTTCTTAAGCCAATGGTTGTGTTGAAGATGTGAACTATACTAAGTAATATAATATTACCTTTTACAGGACCCCTAGAAGAAACACTGCTACTGGCTGGGAGATATTTGCAGCTAAACTTTGAAATATAAATACTAAACAATGATTAGCTTTTAACCCTGAACTTTTCACATCTTCACCAAAATCTTCTAGTCCAGAGTAATTTAAAGTTTTAGAATTTACACTAATACTTTCCCGTACAGATATTTCATCAAAAATCAACATGCCTTGCTTTTGATTGGAAGTAAGCATGCTAAATTTTTTTTTTAATAATTGGAAAAATTGTTTGTCAAATCCACATTGTGTATTAACAAGTAATAAATATTTACGTGTGGTACGTACAGAAGGCAAAGGTAAAATGTCTTGTTGTTTTAAAAATGTATACGTAGAAGGTGACCTATAAAAATTGAATTACCTTTCATTAATTATAATATTTAACTCAATATTAAATAATAATTACCGAATCCCTAATAAAATACATAATAAAATCCAGTATTCACTGTAACGTTTATTATTTGGTATCGTCGCTCTACTTGTATTAATTATTTCTTTGATAATTAATTTCTGTGGATCATTCAAATTGTTTGAATCTAATAAATCATTTATAGAAGAGATAGACATATTTTTAATTTTAGCATGGGACTGTTCTAATTCACAGGGGCCGTTTTAAGGGGGGTGGAGGGGGTGTCACACCCCCCGGCCATCTATGGAACTAAATAATAAGTCGGCAATTTAAGATCGACGATATGAGTCGGCAATTTCAATTCAAATTGAACTTGCAATGAAATAAAAATATATAAATTAAAATAAACTATGGTTGTATATTTATTTTAAACATTTAGCATTTATTGGTTGTCTAAACTATACAGTATTATTATGTTATGTTTGGTTTATGATCGTACTATAAATAGAAAAAATAATGAATATCTATTATTGTCTTGCGTTAACCACATTGTATAGTTCATTGTGTAGTAGATAATTTGTTCTCTAGATACGATAATTTTATAAATATTGTACGATGTACTTATCAAAATGGATGGCAACACTGGACCATTAAGCTTGGAGTACAGAATATGACCCCCTCATATTTGCAGCACCGTCATACGACTGACCGACTAAATTATTCTTCCAATTCAAACCACATTTTTCCATTACACATTTAAATATGTTAAAAAGAGCTTTACCTGTAGTTAAAGGTGATTCTATTTATGCAATAATTCTTTCATGTATTTTAGAATTGAATATGTATCTTGCAATAAATGAAAGCTGCTCTTTGTGTGAAACATCAAATGTAGTATCCATACATATACTACAATATCCAGCTAATACAATCTGCTTCCTAATTACTAATGAAATATACTGTGCGATGGAGTCTATTAAACAATTCTGTCGATCCCAAGAAATAAAAGAATTTTCTTTCTTTCCTTTAACCATTAATTGATTGATATTTACAGTAGAGTTGGTGAATGTTGAGAAATTAGAACAACCATATCTTTAAAATTTCCTTTTAAGTCACTTTCCCAATTTTCTTTTATGTCCTTTGAATGAAAGATTATGTCTTGCCAAAAAAATTGTTATTTCAATTAATTTTTTAACTAGTTCTCTATTGAATTCCACTTGACGGTTTTGGTCTTCAAGTATTGATGGTATACTAGGTAGACAACTTTGTTTCAATTTGTAACGATAATATTTTATACGCGCATTGAGTATTTACAAAATACGACAATAGAGCGCGCTATTTAGCCGCTGTAATTGCTCCCTAAATATGTAACATACAATCCAAACCTAAGTTTTTTTACATACGTCCTGTGGTTGCGGAAGGGCATATAGGAGACGACCGTGTCGCACCACAGAGACGAAGTGTTTTCCCGATTTGATCCCAGCCATAATCTATAAGGCATAATGGATCGTCTGGTTAGTAGTAGGCATCGCTCGGCCACCTGTTAGACAAGAGGGTTAGCGGAGCTACATCCACTCGGCCGGGTCCACCTGAAGATATAGGCTCGGGATAATATGAATATAAAATAGGTGGAATATAGTTTTATTTTAAAGGTATGAAACAAGCTAATATGCTATTACGTTAAATAGGTATAAATACTGTTATTGAACATTAATTTAAATAAAATAAATACAATTTTCTAATATTAGTTTATTTATTTGTAAATACTAGTAATAAAATTAGTTACAAAGTAATTGAATAATCGTGATTCGTGGTTTAGATAAGATAACTTACTATAACATAGATGATTTTAAACAACATTAAAATTTGAAACCTTGTTTCTATATTCAATTGTTAAAATAAAAATAATTTAACAATGCCGAAAAAATTTTATGTACCTGGGTGTAAAACAGGTTATGCTAGTGAGTCAAAAAAATTAAAATTGAGTAATGAAAAAACCTTAACATTATTTAGTTCACCAAAGGTATTTAAATTTTATTTATTTTTCAAGTTGATAATTTATTAGTAATTCTAAATATGTGTGTGTTGCTGTGTTATTACTTATATAGATTTTTATAAATTGAATTCATAGAGATTTCCATTTTAAATAGGTATACAATAATATTAATATACCAAAAAATTATACTTATTATTGTGTTGATAAAATCATTTAATATAAATATAAATCATAGGATTGTCATAGGATGATAAAACTCGAGAAGTTTGGAATAACAGTATTCTTTTAGATAATAGAAAATTAACACAAAAAGACCTCGTAGTTCTCTATATGTTGACCCTGACAGTATTATTAAATATGATGAGTTTATAATAAGTGAAGGTGTAGTAAAAAAATTAGAAACAACTACTCCAATTTTAAAATCTGAGGCAGTTTCAACAATTGTTCCGGTCTTCCAAAATATTTGACCAAAACTACTGCAAAACGTCCAGCACCAAAATTACGACACAAAATTCTGGGAAAATGAAAAATAAATGAATTAAATATATTTAATAATGATACTCCTGAGGATTTACTAGTTTTATAATTTAATTAGTTTATAATTTTTAAAAAAATCTAGCCAAGGAATCAAAATTGTAATATAATATATAATAATGATGTACCTGACCAATAAAAAAGAATATTTTTAATTTTATAATACTACATTTTACTTACACTTTATATTTTTATTTTTAGATAACTATTTATACTTATTTAATAATTGTTAGTTTTTCATTATTTTAATAATTATACAAGGAACATGTAAAAAAATGTTTATTTATTAGTTAATAAGTTATTGATATATTTTAATATTACTAATTTAATGTATCATGACTCCTGACTGACTTAATAATAAATATAAATATTAGTGAAATGTAAATAGTAGGTAGGATATAGGTAAGAATAATAGGAATAGATATTCCTTATATGGACGATAGGTTCTTTTCTCTTTCTTTTTAAATCTGAAAAATGGTGGTATAAATTTAATTTTAATTTTAATAAAATCTGTTTAATAGGTAAATAAGTTTTATTATACTTGTATTTGGCAATTCTAATTTGATGTTTTGCTTGTCTGAAAATTCTTCAATTGATTTCCATAAGTCTGAGAAATATACAGAATTCCTGTTATCTTCAAATGTTTCGATAACACCTACTATAGTACTTGCAGCATGGCCTAATGTTTCGGTTTTAATTTGCAGCTTATTACTTAAAATATTTATTATACCCAATGCGAAGTGCATAACATGTAAATTTACCACGAATTCTGTTTTTTGTATAGTAGCTAAAATACCTGTAAACAATATAATGTTTAAAAATAGTAGTAATGAATGTATTTCAAACTAATTTACCAATAGCTCTAGAAACATCTCTATCATTGTCCTCCTCAACTTCATGTTTTAAAACTTCAACAATAGAACTAAAATTTTCAATAACTGCTTTGCAGTTTTTATGTCTGCATACCCAACGGGTATCACTAATAGCAGATAAAGTTAACTTATTCATTTTTAATTTTTTTTGTACTTCTTGCAGTTTTTTGTTTTTTTTTTGGAGTAGAAAAATGAACATAAATAGCCTCTAATTTATTGAATACAGTTTTGGAGTACTATAAAAAAATGAAAAAAATTTTAACTTAAAATTGAAAAGTAAACATGTAAAATCTAATATAATTATTAATTTCAATTAAATTATGTATAAATTTGAGAAATATTAGATACTTAAGCTATTTATATACTATTAAAAAATAAATTAAATTGTACTGTACCTTTACATGATTGCACATATTAATAACAACGAGGTTCAACCTGTGCGCCATACAATGATGTATATAGCATCAGGATAATGTTCCCTTAATAAAGTCTGTACTCCTCTTTTGGAACCAGACATTACATTTGCACCATCATATGATTGGGCAATAATTGGAATATCATCAACTGTCAGTACTTTTAAGTATGATAAAATAGCAGATACAAGAGAAACAGAATTTTGGCTTTCAGACACATTGATAAAACCTAAAAACCGTTCAAAAACTTCAAAGTTGTTTGAATATCTAATGCAAAGTGACATCTGCTCCTGTTTATGGCATCTAAAAAATTACAAGCAATATAACATGTATTTTTTTTTATTTACATTTTTATTTACCTAGCTTCATCAATCATAATTGAATAACTACCAGCTTTTTTTATTTCTGTGACAATCATATTGCGAACATTTTCAGCACAAATTCCAATCAGTTCATTTTGAAGCAAAGGACTTGTATAGTTAATTTCTCCATTAAATACTTGATTAAATTCTGGCTTATGTTCACACATCAATTTACACGCTTCTAAAAATTTCCTAAAATGTAAAAAATAATAATCACTCCATTCACTAATATTAAATTTAAGGTCACAACAAAATATATAAACATCTATTTATATATAAAATAAAATAATTTTATACCTCTGTTTAGGGAATCCTCATTTTCAATATTTCCTCGGAATGCAATACCTTGCCGTGCCAAATATAACAAAATATCTATAAGCGTTTTTAAGTAAGATCTGTTCTTTAGGACGAAATCTTTGTGAGCATTAGATACTTGACACAAAATGTTACCAGTTTTTTTACTAGAATTATGTCCATCCATTTTAGTTAAGTTAATTAAATGTGTTTGCGTTGCTGCATGTGCATTGAACTTGGAGTGTTTTGAAAATTTTGTCCCCAACTACAGTATACAAATACACCAAACATAACTATAGTATTCAATACTTTATCGTTATATTAAATGTTATTAAATAAAAAAATTAAAATTTACTCTTTTCCAATTTGTAAAACCACTTTTGGTAAAAACATTATCAGTAGAACTGCATCCAAATATTCTACAGCAAAAGCAAAAAACTGCATCTTTTTCTACACTATATTCAATCCACTAGAACTCATTATAGTATTTGGCATTAAACGATCTTTTTTGATTACCAAAAACTGTCATAGGATATGCCTGAAAATTAATTTTTGTAAAAAAACAATAAATTGGTTTGTTTTTATTTATTAAGGATTTCTATAATTTATATAATACCAGTGTTGGGCTAATTATTACCTTTAAAAAGTAATTAAGTTACTTTACTAAGCTACTTTAGCTACTTTTACATACATGTAGGTAATAAAATTATTATTTTCGTTCTGACATAAAATTGTAATTAAATTACTTTACTTTTTCAATTAAAAAATAACTTACTGGTAAAATTGGTTGTGCAGGGCCTGTGTTCAAATCTCCTAAATCCTTAACAATGTTAACCTGAGTATCTGAATGCTTCAAATCATAGTTTAATTTATTTGAAATATTATTTGGATCATCAGTATAATTTTGTGAAATATTAAAAGATTCTGGATCATCTGGATCAGAATCATTTGCATTTATCAAAACATTTAAATTGGATTTTTTTATGGCCTGTTCAAAATATAAAAATAATATGTATGAATAAAATGAATTGTGTATAAAATCAATAGTTTTTATTTATTAGATACGTACCTGTTGAGAGGAAGTAGTTGTGTTTATTGGAATGTTCTTTAAACTATCGTCTTCAGAAGTTTTTGATTTTTTAAAATTAAAAATGCTAAACATATTTATTATTTATGTACAAACGTTGAAACGGTTAAATGAGTACAATAACATTCAGCGAATTCAATTTATAAAATACAATACGGATAGGTACACGATTTTCGATAGTCAACCGTCAGTCTGTAAATGACTCCATGTGAACTTGTCACAATTGCCTTATGATAAGTTGCTTATAATAAAATATTATTAACCAATAACTATTCAAAATAATAAAAATAAAGGAAAATCTATTTGTAGGTCGAAAAATACCACTATCAAAACATTAGTTTCATACGTTATTGCCTTATCGGTAATATTTATATATTTAGATGACACGGTTTACTCGGTATCTGTATGCCTTCATACCAGCACTCACACATCGACATCAGAAATCCGCGTTATATAGAGTTATACCTACTACGTATAGATTCATTTGGGAGGCTAGCTGTTAAAATAGCCATCAACAGATCATACTGATCATAGTTTTAGGAACGAAAATCTACCTACATATTATTATAGGTATTTATAACTTTTACCATTGGTTATAGTTTAATATTTTAGTTAATATTTAAATATAAATTATATAATTTATTATTATAAAGATAGGTAACCTAAATATTAAAATATCTTAGGGCGGGCTTGAGATAGCTTAGGGAGGGCTAAGCCCTCCTAAGCCCCACCCCCCTATTTACGTCCATGATTAAATGTAGTATATTAACTATTATTTATAGACTATAGATGTAATATTTGTTGAGTGTTGACAATATCAATATCGAATTATTTATTCTTATATAAATATATTAACCAAATAATAACACATCGTTTTACAAAATATTCATGTTTCCTAAACTAGAAAACAGCTATGCTATATAAAACACATTATACTATGTTAAATGTTTGAATTATTACTAATAGTTAGTAGGTAGTTTTAAATGCCTACTGCCTATTGGCTAGTTATATTATATTCATAATACAATACAATTTTATAGGGATACCTAAATATACATTTATACTTATAACAAAACTATGATGTAAATTTAATGTGGCACATTTTTCAAAAAAGAGGTCGGGCCGTGGCCCGACCTTAACACGGACTTCGGCGCCACTGATGATAACAAATGTTTCAAATATGCAATTTTAACAAAATATAATACTCGTTCAGATAAAACTAAATTTAGTAATCAATATTTTAAAATGCTTGAAAAAAAAAGTGGATTAAATTTTCATTGTATCGATTTTCCGACACATATCATGATAGATATAGGTTCAAAAGTGTGTAATCTTTATAAGATAAATATACCCATGGACAAATTAACTGTTGATGAAGAGCATCAATTTCAAAATGCTAGATTATGTGAATGCTGCTTCAAATCATTTAAAAACGATAATTTCATTAAAGTAAGAGATCATAATCATTTTACAGGACATTTTAGATCAGCTGTTTGTTTAAATTGTAATTTTGAATTAACTAATGTTTCATTTATTCCAATATACTTTCATAACTTAGTCTATGACAGTCATTTCATTGTTCGTGAACTTGGTTGTAATGAAAATGATATTCATGTAATACCTAATTCATCAGAAAAATATATATCATCTAGTAAAACTATTCAAGATAAATTCAGTATAAAATTATTGACACATTTTGTTTTATGTCAGAATCTCTTAGTTCACTAGCTGATAATTTATCTGAAGACAAAACTAGATTTAGAGAAACATTAAAAATATTTTCTTTGTCGACATTAAATTTAGTTACACGAAAAGGTGTGTTTCCTTATGAATATATTGACCATCCTAATAAATTAAATGAAACTTGTTTACCACCAAAACAGTTTTTTTATAATTCATTAAAAGATGAAGATATTAGTGATGAAGATTATGCGCATGCTCATAAGGTTTGGAAAAAATTTAATATAAAAACATTAGGAGAATATAGTGACTTATATTTAGCAACTGATGTATGTTTACTTTCTGATGTTTTTGAAAATTTTAGAGATCTTTGTTTACAAACACTTAAACTCGATGCTTCACATTTTATGACCGCTCCAGGATTTGCATTCGATTGTATGTTAAAACATACTAATGTTAAATTAAAACGGCTTAAACAGTATGATATTCAAATTTTTCTGGAGAACGGATAACGTGATGGAATTTGTCATTCAGTTAAAAGACATGTAAAAGCTAACATTCCTAATATTCAAAAAATATTAATTATGATTCAAACAAACTTGTAACGTGGTTAGCGTGGTTAGTTTATTGGACTGTGTAAATCTATATGGAAAATCAATGCTATCTGCTTTACCTCATAAAAATTTTGAATGGTTTAACGATTTGACAATAGATGTAACACAAATTGAAGATGATGCTGAATATGGTTATATTTTAGAAGTAGATATTATTTATCCAAAACAATTACATAACAACCATAATGATTTCTCATTTTTACCCGAGAATAAATGTCCTCCCAATTCAAAAGTAAAAAAACTATTAACAACATTAGAATCGAAAATTAATTATGTAGTTCACTATAGAAATTTGAAACAGGCCATCGTTAATGGATTAAAAGTGAAAAAAGTTCATAGGATTCTGCGTTTTTCACAATTTCGTTGGATGACACCATATATAAATTTATGTACAAATATGAGGGTTAAGTTAAGGAATAGGTTTGAGCGATGTACGGTCCGCTAGCAATATTTGATAAGACAATTCAAGGGTTCCCAAAATCTATTGCTAATAGTCAATTTGTAGCCTATCTTAATCCTGAAAATCTATTGCTAACGCTCAATTGTGTTTATTGCCTACCCGATTATCAAAAATCTATTGCTAACGTTAAATTGTGTGTTTATGACAACCCGATTAGGTATCTAATATTATATTATATTGCTAGTTATTAGATTCATGCATTTGGTACTTATTTGACTGTAAGAATGTATTGCCGTTGTTCAATTTCTATACTTGTCAGCTCATTACTATATATCCAATTATCGAAGAAATATATTTCTATAGTACATACTACCTAGTGTTTAATATACTATCTTTGTACATTTAGAGCAAAATTACTTTCACAAAAAATATTTTTATTGTTCAAAATGATATATTATGCAATATG
>NW_026083297.1:0-46193 GCF_020184175.1 Aphis gossypii
GAATTTTTTTTGAAGTGTCGGTAAAAAAATTTAGGATGACCAAAAAAACTTGAAAATTTAATACAAGGTTCCTTATGAGTTGTTCTTATTGTAGATAAAAAAAATTAAAAATCGTTAGTCACAATTTTTTTTTATAAGCGTTTATAGTTCAAATTTTTACGAAATCTGTCGAAAACGCGAAAATTTGGAAGTAATTTTGAAGTTGAAAAATCAATGTTTCGTGTTTATAACTAAGGATTAAAAATACAACACTACATTTTCCATAGGTGTTTCTTCGAGTATCTATAGAGAAAACCTTGGCCCAATCAAAACACTTGAAAATTGTATGCAAAGTTCCTGATATGTTATTCTTATAGTGATTAAAAAATTATAAGAATACATAGGCACAATTTTTTTTTATTAGCATTTGAAGTTCAAATTTTGACAAAAATTCGTCAAAATCATGAATATTTGCAAATTATTTTGTAGTTCAAAATTCATAAAATTGTTTGTATTTATATCTAACTTTAAATATTCTAGACTGACAAATCATCTCCGTTCAGAATCGTTTTTCGTATACAATGATACCTATCATTGCATTCAAATTTAACCTACCGTAGTCCAAGTTCCACCCCACCCCCTAATGTACAGCAGAGCGGTACCCACTTGCCTACTTTTTTACTGTGAAATTTTAACATAACGTACCCTAACTTTTGAGCTTTAATTATCATATTTTTGAAATAACTTTAGGTCACCGTACGAGGCAATGTTTGGAACAGATATGAGAGTTGGTTTGACTACACGTTTTCCTAGCGATTCCGTTGATAATATCAATACTGAAGATGATCTAGAAATATTTTTAAACAATATCAATGAAGAAGACGAAAACGAAGGCGTGGATGAAAAAAATAATGTTCAAGTGGTGAATGAAAATTGTTGTTCGAAAGCATCGAAGGATGAAGGATTATGTGACTTAATATGCTCAAGACAGGTAAGATATTGTTATTTTAAATTACCTATACTGTTCCCAATAACTAATAATTCATTTTTTACAGAAATCGATCGAAAATAATAGAAAAAATCTGAAATTTGTTTACTGAACCAAGCTGAAAAAAATGAAATTTAGGTCTATCCATAAGTTCCTCCCAGCCAACATTGGAGACAGTGTGAGAGTCTCTTTACCGGATGTCGACAGAGGACGAGCAGACCCGATAAATATTATATTTGCAGTTGTGTCTATTGAGGATGGGCAATATTATAAACTTGGCAATAAATATGGTACTTTGCCACAATTATACACCAGAAATCAGTTTAGTGTTTGTCCGTTGGCTTTAATACCGCTTGATGAGGTGGTACATGTAGAAAAATCATTGAGGGAAATTGCGAGTCAAATGTCAGATGGTGGTGGTCAAGGATATAAAAGGTGTTCATGTAAGGGGAAATGTGACACCAATCGATGTAAATGTAAAGCATCTAGCATTTTCTGCAATTAAAATTGTCACCGAAGCATGCCGTGCAATAATAAAGGATAACACATTATGTATCATTAGTAGGTTACGTTATTAAAAATTAAAATTAAACTCATATAATTAATATTATGTATTTTATGCTTGTTGTCTTAAATATAATTAATATTGTTAATAATTTAAATTATTGCATCTCATGTATGATACATTTTTATGGTTTTTAAGACATTATCCAAAAGTTCTTGGCTAATGTAATATTACCCGTTAATGTTAACATTAGCCAACATTCATGGGCGGCTGATGACAGTTGGTTAATGTCTCATTAGCCGGATAATGTTGACATTATCCAAATGTTAACATTACCCGTAACATGTATACCCATTACTTCCACACACTTTAAACAATTTAACACCACATTTATGAGTTTTGTTCGGAATATATTGTCGAAATTTGAGTCTACCACGATAAGGTATCATTGATTCGTCAACAGCTATTATTTTCCCAGGTTGATGCACATTTTTAAATATATCATTTGCCATATTTAATAATTTTCTAATTTTCGTATTTTCACGAGTCCCATCCATAACAAAAGACCCAAAAAATGTTCGATGTCATCCTTGGTTATTGGCTCCCAAGACGAAAATCTACTACCTCTTGATATTCTTTGTGAACATAACATTTGTTGAGCATTCCTATTTGTTTCAATAACCATGAGTTGAATTATTTCGTCGGTAAGAAATAATTTGAAAAAGTCTATAAGCCCACTACCTTCGTCTAATATAACTAAGGGTCCAGAGTTTCCAATAAAGTTGAAATGTTTTTGATTATTACCTGAAACTGTATTCCAGGCGGGATGAAGTAGTTGAACATTATTATGTACAGAAATTGATTGATCCTTATCCTCGTCTTCAGTAGAATCTTGAATATCACTATTACTTTCACTTCCAATTAGAAATAACGGATCAGTATCACTATCGTCAATACTCTCACTAAGAGAGTCATATGATTCATTTAATGAATCTATTATCATATTTTCATCCATTTTATAAAAAAATTATTTAATTTGGAAAATAAAAGTATAAAACACAAAAGTAAAAATAAATGAAATATTACAATACTTCCAAAAACGGTCACAACGAAAACGAAAACTAAAGACGATTGACATTAAATAAACGATTTATCGTCACAGAAACAATTACTGTGTAAATCATGATAAGCAAAAAAAAACCAGCTAAATTTGAATTTAGAACAAGACCGCCGGCGTCCAAAAGTAACCCATATATAAAGTAATATCATTTGTAGGCCACATGCTAGCCGGCGACCCAAGACATTTCTTCTCTTTATATTATTATACAAGGTTTACTGATTAAAACTGTATAAATTTTATCAAAATCGAACAATTCAAACTATTTTTATAAACGTACACATTTACGATAAATTATGGAAAAATAGAATGGCCCACCACGCTCTGGAATGATTTGGATCGCCGGCGGCCATGTAGCAACCAACGTGTTAAAATATAAATGTGTTAACTGTCGGAATTTAATTAAAAATATCAGAAAAGGAAAATATGACATAAAAATGTAAAAAAAAAATGAGCTTAAAAATTAAAAATTTTATAAATCGATTTGTTGTAACATAATTCAAATTATGTACTTACAAAGCTAATATTATAATATCAAAAGTTTAATTATTATGTATACCCACACGGCCACACAACACCTATAGTAAAATTTTCTAAATATAAAATAATATTATTTATTATTATTTTATCTATAGACTTTTCCAAATGATATTGCAAGTTTTTGAACGACATTAAAAAAACGAAGTTCTTATGCATTATTGGATAAGAATGATATAGATATATACTGATATAGACTTCAAGTTTCCAACTAGTGGCAAACGAAACTTGAAATTTCAGCATTCGTGGTTACGCTCATTTGAGTGGTTGGTGTATTCTGCTGTAGAAGACGGAGCTTACTGTCGTTATTGTGTCTCGTTTGGATCAAATTACGTTGGAAAAGGAGGTCATCAAAACATTAATGTATTGGTTCAGACTGCGTTTCGAGATTGAAAGAAAGCACTCGAAAAATTTAGTGAACACCAAATAAAAAAATATCACCTTGACGCAATAGAAGATGGACAAAATTTTAAATTGATTTATGAAAACCGAAAAAATGACGTTATCAGCGAAATTGACAAAGGGCAAAAAATGCAACTACTTGAAAACAAACAAAAGTTAATTCCAATCATCCGAGCCGTTTTACTGTGTGGAAGGCAAGGATTACCATTAAGAGGTCATCGAGATCAGGGCTGTTTATCATTAAAAATGCCGGAAGAAAACGACGGAAATTTTAGCTGGGAAACAAATAACAATAAATATCGTACAACGTGTAAACAGATCTGGATGCTTTTCTGCTATTGCTGACGAAAGTACGGATGTGAGTGGCATTGAACAATTTTCAATATGCGTTAGACTTATTGATAAGATTGACGATGAATGTATAATTCGAGAAGACTTTTTGTGCTTTATTCCTGTTGAGGACGTTACTGGAAAAGGTCTTGCAAATACATTGCTGGCCAAGATGAAGGACATCGGCATAGATTTGGTTAATATGAGAGGTTAGGTATGTGATAATATTTATGATAAATTTATAATTTATATATATATATTAATTTGTTATATTTTACATTTATAAAAAAATGTAGGCTATGATGGGGCGCGTGCAATGAGTGGAAAGTTCAACGGTTGTGCTACCAAAGTTCGAGAATTATATCCGGAAGCTATTTACATCCACTGCGCTAATCATAATTTAAATTTAGCTATTACCCACGTGTGCAAAATATCATCCATCCGAAATTGCATAGGAACAATTAAAGAAGTTGTAAATTTATTTCGCGTATCTAATAAAGCAGGTCTAGTTTTAAAAGATAAAATTAAAGCATCTTGCCAAATGCGAAACAAACGCGTCTTCTTAAATTCTGCGAAACGCGGCGGGTTGAGCATTTGGACATACTCAGTTTGTTCGACGATGTATACAAACATATATGCTCATCGTTAGAGTACCTGGATGAAAATAATATGAAAACTGACGGAATCAAACCTCATGCCCTACTTGCATCGATACAAACACCACAATTTATTATAGCATTAATAGTAGTAAAACCGATTTTCATCATGATGAAAAATCTTAGTATATTTTTACAAAAAGAAGATTGTGATCTCAGCTTATGCATTGATTACGCAAACAACGTATATGATGAAATAAATGAGATGCGTCGCGATTCGGAATTGAAATTTAAAGACTTGTTTGTAGCAGCAAAAGAAATGGCGAAAATAGTTAGTATTAATTTAGTATCTCCACGGAATATTGGAGTACAGAAGAATCGAGACAACTGCGAAGGAATTCCAGAGGCTTATTTCCATCGGTCCATATTTCTCCCTTTTTTTGATCACTTATCAATGCAGCTAAAAACAAGATTTATTGATCACCGGGAACTACTTTCAAAAACTCAAAATATTCTGCCGATTAAGTGTTCAGAGCTCAATACAAAAGAAATCAGTGAAACGGTAAATACTTTTGCAAAAGAATGGCCAAATGACATAAAGGGATCTACTGATGATTTTATATCTGAGATGACCATGTGGCGCAGGTAACAAATTATTTAAAATCTATAAAAATATTTTTTGCTATCTAAAATATTAGATAATATAATTTTATTTTTATGCATTACCTTTCAGGCATTGTTTAAATATGTCAAAAGATAAACGGCCAAAAACATTTATAGACGTCCTCAATACTTGTGATTCGACATTGTATCAATCAATACACCGATTTTTACAGATCGGTGCAACTCTCCCAGTATCTGTGGCAACAAGTGAACGGTCTTTTTCTTGTCTTCGAAGACTGAAAATATATCTGCGCAATAAGACTAGTGAAGAGCGATTAAATGGACTAATGCTATTCAATTTATATAGAGACGTGGAGGTGACTTATGATGAGATCATTAATATAATGGCTAAAGTACCGAGACGTCTAGACCTTATTTTATAATGTAAATTGTAATAATGAATTAATATGAGTATTGAGTATGCTATTAAAAGTAGGTAGGTATCTAAAAGCAAACTCCTGGAGAGGATGTTACTAGACAGGCTAGCTCTGTACGTCGAGGGGACCGGCGCCCTCAGTGATTTCCAATTCGACTTCAGGCGCTCCAGGTCTACAGCGGACGCCATTCAGGAGGTGCTGAGGATAGCGCGCGCAGCGGGAGCAGGTGCTGTGCTGAACAGGCACTTGTGCGCTGTGGTGACGTTAGACGTCAAAAACGCGTTTAACACCGCTCCTTGGACGTTGATCGACGCGGCTCTACACAGGTCATCCTGCGTTCGTATATGTCGGAGTGAGAAATCCTGATCGGTGCCGGGTCAACCCGGCCGGTGACCTGCGGTGTTCCATAAGGCTCCGTTCTGGGACCAACGTTGTGGAACCTCTTCTACGACGGTGTCCTGCGGCTCCCGGTGCGTGACGGAGTTAGGCTCGTTGCTTTTGTGGACGACTTGGCCGTCGTAGCAGTGGCACACAACGCGGAGCTGATGGAGCAGGTGGTCAACCCCACACTGGAGGACATCGCTGGATGGATGACGACCAACGGCCTTCGCCTTGCCCCGGAAAAGTCGGAGTGTGTTGTCCTAACGAACAAGCGCTCTTATCGTGCTCCTGTCCTGTCCGTCCAAGGCTGTCAGATCCCGGTTAGGAAGGCGATCAGGTACCTAGGGGTTCAATTGGACACGAGGCTGTCGTTCGTGGAACACGCCACTGTCGTGGCGGCGGCGGCAAGGAAAGCGGCGGTGGCTCTCGGGAGGCTTATGCCCAACATCGGCGGTCCATCGCAGTCGAAGTGGCAGCTACTGATGAGCGTGGTACACAGTCGGCTCCTGTATGGCGCTGACGTTTGGGCGGAACGCGTGCTGGAGGTGCAAAAATCCAAAACCCTCCTTCTATAATCACAGAGGTGTGCGGCGCTGAGAGTGGCGAGGTGCTATCGCACGGTCTCGGACATGGCGTCGCTCGTCCTGGCCAGGATGCCTCCAGTGTTCTTGTTGGCGGTGAGCAGGAGTAGAATCGCAACGGCGAGGAAGTCTGGAGAGGTCCTCAGCCAGGGCGAGGTCATGGCCGACATCGTCCGTCGTTGGCAAGGCGTCTGGGAATCGACCCCCAAGGCAGCGTGGACTAGGCGGCTGATACCAGACGTACCCAGGTGGTGGCGGCACGGCCTTAGACAGGTGAGCTACCACATGGCCCAGGCACTGGCGGGACACGGCTGCTTCCAACAATACCTGTGGTCCAGGGGTAGAGCACGCAGCCCGGCCTGTGTCCACTGCTCGGCGGCGGTGGATGACGCAGAACACACCTTATTCCATTGCCCTTTTTGGGAGGGGGAGAGGAGTGTTCTGTCAAGTACCTTGGGCCGACCCGCCCGTCCGGAGGACGTCATTGACCTGCTGTGCGGCCCGATGGCAGCTCCGCTGGACTTTCGGCAGAGGGGAAAGATCATGGACACCGCCGAACGCAACAAAGCGGCGTTCATCAATATGGTCGAGAGCATCCTGAGCCGTAAGGAGGATTTAGAAAGGACGAGGCAGAAAGCGGAAGTGGCAGCACCAGCGGTCGGATGACGAACACCAAGAATACTCTTAGTTAAGCTATCGTTTTTTGTGGGCTGAATGGCCAATACAGGGTGGTTAGAGGCCCCTGCTATTGATGTACCCCCCCCCCCCCCACAGATCGTTGTAACCCTAATTGAATAATTTTTTTTTTCAATAAACGATGCGGACAGACGAGGCAGCAATGGGGAAACCTACTTCCCTCCCTGTCCGCGATTCAAAAAAAAAAAAAAAAAAAAAGGTATCTAAAAGCTAAAATAAATTCAATATGATTAGTATATTATTTTTATGAACATTTATTTCAACCCCCCCCCCACCCCGAAATTTTTTTGTGCTTTCGCACCTGCTAAATATATTACTATTATTATTGTTTGTATTATTTTACTATGTTTTTAGATTAGATAGAACGAAGTGATGGATAATTTATTAAACAATGATGTGCTCTTGTTTTAGTTAAAAAAAAAAAACAAAAATCGTTATAAACAATTTTTTTTTTTTTATAAACTTTTAAAATTCAAATTATAAGGGAATATGTCAGAATCGCGACAATTTGCAAGTGATTTTGTAGTTTAAAATTCATAAAAATTATTATAATTATATTTAAGGTTAAAAAAATTCAACACTAAGTTTTTCATAAGTTTTCCTCCAAATAGCTATAGAGAAAACTCGAAGCCTCATGATAGAAAAAATGTTAAGGGCGTTTGAATTTTGAATTTTTCAAAATCGCGTAACGATAACGATTTATCCTCAACAATTTTCAATATTAATAACAAAAATCAAATCATTTTAGATTTTTGTTATAGTTTAGGGGAGACCAGGGCAAAGCGCATAGGTTAACTTTATGTGTTAAAAAATGGTGTCCAAACTATTATTTGAACAACTATTTTTTAATATAATCATAAAATAACACTTTAAGTTCGTTATTTATTCCTTCAAATAAATTAATAAGCATTCAATTGATAAAAAAATTTAAAATTTTTAAAAGTGGAATTTTATTCACTTTGCCCAGATACTAGGGCAAAGTGAAAACATATGGTGGGCAAAGCGGTAAACAATGAGATAAATAAATAATGCATGTTAATCCATTTAATAATTGTATATTATGAATGAATATATTAATGAATTAACTCAAAATAAAATAATAAAATGTTTAAATAATATTCTTCAAAATCATAAAAGAAAACATAAAATATAAAATTCTTCTTAGTAAAATAAAAACAAAATAAAATATAAAATTCTTCTTGGTAAAATAAAAACAAAATAAAATATAATATTCTTCTTAGTAAAATAAAAACAGAATAAAAATTAGGTACCTTTTCATATTATTATAATAAAAACAAAATAAAATTGTAAATACTGATAGGTAGGTATAGTAAACATTGTCTATTTAGGTACTATCATTGGTGTCTTCACAAAAGTCACACACAAAATGTCCTTTCCCTAAATATGATGTACAATCCTCATGATACCACATTTCACAAATGTAACACTGTATCCAATTTTCTAATGGTTTTCCTCCGGGTCCACATACATATTTTTCTGAACATATGGGACAAAAATATTGAGTGGTGTCCTCTAATGCTTTTTTTTGAGTTGATTCAAAGTTTAAAGATTTTCTGACAGATTTTCTTGTTGGGCGTTTAGCTACAGTATTTTGAATTTTTCTCTCAGCATTATTCATTTTTTCAAACTGAATATTTTTCACAGGTGTTGTAGTTAAGACTTCTGCCCTTTGGGTCTTTCTTTTTCTAGTTGACATTTTCATTACATCAATTTTTGGTATAGGTCTTATATCTGTAGGTGATACTTTGGTAACATTTTTAATTGGCTGTTGTGGAGTTGATGACATTGTAGCAACCATAGTATCCAATTGATGTGTATCTAATGTATGAACTAAATCAGAGTTTAAGTTACTTACTGCTGGTGAAGATACTTCATTAACTTCTATTTCATTTACTTCTGATGTAGGGGTGACATCTGAATTTTCAAGTGGTCTGTCAGTCACTGATGCTGGTGCAAATTCTTCATCACCAAAAATTCTAGGATTAAAAGGCCATATACCAGTACGTTTGAATCCACTAACTGCATTATGAGGTGTGGCTCCTTTCAAGTAGGCAGGACTGAAAATTTTTGCTACATCATATTGATTTATAATGCGGCCAGAGTAATTTTTTTGAAAAATATTTATTTCTTGTTCATAAAAGCGTTTTATTGGTCCAAACACAGAAACATCTAATGGTTGGATTTTGTGGGTTGTATGTGGAGCAAATGAAACAAATATAATATGATTATCAGTTGCATATTTTAATGCTGGATAGTATTTGTGTGATTCATGATTATCCAATACTAAAATTATTTTTTTATCTGGAGTAGGGCGAACAACTTCAACAAAAAATTTAAGCCATATTAAAAAAATGTCACCATTAGTCCACCCACTTGACGAACAATAACCCTTAGAGCCAGGAGGTGCATTATCTAATAATCTTTCTTGCATTCTTTCTCTTGCAAATATAAAAAAGGGAGGTATAAATGAGCCAGCAGCGTTACAACAGCAAATTACAGTTGTTGTCTTTCCCCTCTCAGCACTAGAAATAATACCTACTTGTTTTTTTCCACACACTGAAAGAATTTTGGGAGGTTTGTTAGTAGTAGTGGATATTCCTGTTTCGTCCATGTTATACACTCGAGTAGCACCAATATTATATTTTTGATATTGTTCACCTAGGAGATTAAAAAACCGTTCAACTTGAGGACGATTGAAGCCTCTAGCCCGAGCCACAGATGTAGGTTCTGGAGTCCTAAGAGCAATACTTGGATTTCTTTTTAAAAAACATACTAACCAATCATTTCCAGCTGATTTGTTTTTATCCCAACTATTAGGATATTGTATATTATTTAATTTGGCATATGAATACACAAGATTTTTAAAATCATACCTAGTTAGCCCATAAAAGACTGCATCCATATCTTTTAAATAGTCAACAAGTTCTTTCTCGTGTGTAATTGAAAATATAGGTCGAAATCGTCCCAGCTGTTTATCAGTTCGACCCGACTTAATTCGTCTGTATAATGTTGTAAACGGGATATTATACAAAGATGCAGCAGTTGATATCTTTGTACCATTTGTACATTCAAATATTGCCATATTTAAATTTGCTTCCGACCAATTACCCTGGTTTGTTTTTCTTTTATAGTTGGACACCATCTAAATAAAATAAAATATTAAGTATAATACAATATGTGTTTAAAATATTTATATGAGTATACGGGCAAAGTGGATGTATCCACTTTGCCCTATTCACTTTACCCGGATTCATTTTTTCTTAAATATTTTTTTTTTTTTATTTAGTATACGTGATTTATGAACTTGTGTTTAATAACAATATAATCTTAGTATAATTATGAACATAATAAACTACGTTTAAAAAAGTTATTTCATAAATATTATTTAAAAAAGTTTAAATTCTTACCTTGTATTTTTTTAAGAAATTGAACTGTTTTCGGATAAACGGTTTTATGGTGATTGTACACTAGCGAGTGATATCAAATCAATATCCCGGTATTGACGATACACAGTGCTGCCAACTTATGAACTCTATAATATTTAATCACCAATATTCAATAAGTTATTAACATTATTCACTTTGCCCAGCTATCCACTTTACCCTGGTCTCCCCTATTAACTTACCTACTATTTGTTGATAATTATTTGTATTATGTGACGAATCGATCATTGAAAATGTTTTTATTTTTTATTTAATTTATAATAATCTTGTAAATATTATATCCATAATTGAGGGGTGACAATCCAGAACGTACTATTAGCATTTTTCATATTTTTCAGTATAGCCAGTTTTGTGTTTTGAAGCTCTAGAATGTCGTACATTTAATAATGAACCATCAATAAATTCAGTAAAATATTTTTTGGTTGCATATGGAGTAAACCAATTTTTAAAATAATTATAAAGTCAAAAAATCAACAATACTAAAGATAAACTTTCGTCAAAACGCACTATTTCCTACCAATAGTACACTTTGAATAAATTAGTTAACATGTTCGTTTTGGAAAAATAATGGTAATTTTTTTCCCAAACGTACTATTATCAAAAATAATTTTTTAGTTTATGAAAACTTATTTAATTTGATAAAAAATTTACTTATTACAGTATTAATTTTATAAGTATAAAGTTATTAGAAATATTTATTTACTGTAGGTAATAGGTTACATTTTATGTTACATTGTTACACAAAAGAGTACTTTTATTTTCTTAGTAAAAATAATAAAATATAAATGGAGTAAAATCTTAAAAAATTATAATTAAAATTTATACAAAATAATTATAGCACTGTCCTTTTTTTAATGTATTTAAATATAATACTATCATTAAAAATAAATAACAAATCAGTCCATTAGTCATCGTCTGGTTCATATAAAGCAATATTTTCATCAGGACCTTCATCATTGCCCCTGTTCTGAAATATATCTTCATAAAACTGTTTCGCATGTTGAGGCACTTCAAAAAATCTCATGAGATTTTTAACATCTTTTTGTTTTGGTAATTTGATGTGATTTGTTTTTGGAAGCTGTATAAGATTATCAGTCATTGATAAAAGCTTGGCATTTCTTTTAATAACTTCTATTTTATCTAGAAGTCCTCCGTATGTTTTAGAAATTCCCACTGTATGTTCACCTTTAATAAAGTAAATACTTTTTGTTCTGTTGACTTAAAATCATTTTTACTTTTCACTAAAGTTTTAATAGAAGTTTTGTAATCAAAAACATTAAAATCTTTGTTATAAATGTTTACTGTTGCATACTTTTCAAAAATGGTATAGTATTCTTGTGGTGAAATAATTGTTTCTTTCTTATTAAGTTTTTTCTCAATCTGTCCAAAGACACGGCCAGGAGGCATGTAACTGTGTCCCCTTACTGGAAAAATGTGATTAATATTTTTAAATACCTTAGACTTATAGTTTATATAATGAAGTAAAATTATCATTGTGTTCTGATTCTTGTTTTGTGTGGAACAAGAATCGGAAAATAAATTTAGTGTTGTAGGGACACTTTTACCAGAGTTGAGTAGGTTATACTGTAATTTTTCAAGAAAATCTATCAAAGCCGAACATATTTCATTGGGCCCTCTGCCACTTTCTGCTTCATTCCAAGTATATAAAAACATTTATCATTCAATTGATCTGAACCAGACACTACAAAAGTTAAATTATAAATCCAAACCTGTCTGCTGTAGAAAACATCAGTAACGGACAATTTAGGAAGTGGTTGTGTCTGCATCATATCAAATGAGCAATTAATAGAATCATTTGTTTGTTCTTTTAGTAGCTCAAAAAAAATTTTGCTTTTTTCTTGTGTAAATTCAATTCTAATGTAAGTATTTGTTTTATGTTTTCATTCTTTTCTTGTCCAATTTTCACTTTTTGTTCCGGACAAAAACTACAAACATCCTGTCGAGAATGGCCAAAACTTAAATTAAATTTTGTAGTGAATACATGGTAATATTTACTTAAAGATGCAAGTGGCAGTTTATCATCCAGTCTTTTTTTTTTCCAGTGCATAAACATATAATTGCAAGACAGACCAGGTGGTAAATAACTTCTGTCTGTGGCTCGTCTTGTGTGATGACTTTTTATACATTTAAACATTTGAATATGTTCTATTATTGATAATGTTATTTCAGTGTCCTTATCTGTTTGTCGGGAACCTCCTCTTGTCTCTTTGGGACTTTATGGTAAGTGTGGAAGTTTTTACTAATCATATTAAGCCTTCTTCTGCTGATTGATGTAACTGAACTAAAAGCTTCAGCACAGACAGTTGTGTTTATTTTATTTATAGTGAACATGGATGGTATTGAATATGTTACATATATCCTACTTGATCGGTCTGTTTTTTTCTTTCAGTTCGTTTTGCTATGTCTATACTCATCAAAATTAATATATATTTGTCTTGTTCAATTTTACTGGTTAAACTACAAAGATAACTTTTAAATGCATCTAAATCATCTTTTGTTATCTCTGAAATATAGCATATTTTATTTTTAGAAATATTTTGATGGGCACAGCGAATTTCATAAGTAAAAGATAGGCTATTTTTTTTTAATTGTTTCTCTTTTTTCTTATTGTTTATGCTCCTTTTGCGCCCATTTTCAACAACTACTATAGGATTAATATATTCAGGATCAATAGCAATAGATGAATCTAATTGTAATCTAACATTTGGTTCTTGCTCTTCTGGAAATAATTGGTTTATTATTGGAATTTCATTTTGAGTAGGTTCATGTTCAAGTGCAAAAGGTACATCACATTCTAATTTATCTAATATCAATCTATCACTTGGTTCATACTCTTCTGGAATTATTTTATTTTTTGTTGGTGTTTCACTTTGGGTAGGTTCATGTTCAGGTGCAAAAGGTACATTATAATCTGAGTTTGATAGTGGTTTACAGCCTAGATCATTATATGTATCTACTTGGTCAGAAGGAATTTCAATTACAATTGGACGGTTGTTCACATTAAACAATGCTTTTGGTTTTAATTCATGTAAACATGAGTTATCGTTTCTAATAACTATTTCCATATCCTCAAGGTCCAACTTTAAATCTTGTGATGCTGGTGAAAACAGTTCAATGATGTTATTATCTGGTTCTTTCATTTTTATTGGTGATGTTAAGTCAGGCGAGTTCTAAATAAAAATATATGCATAAATTATAATATAAGTAGGTAAAAATTGTGAAAAAAATTTTTTTTTTCAAATGTATTTATTTTTATAATTTTATACAATTAATTTATATAGGTAATATTATAATATTATATCAATTTATTGAATGCATAGAAAATCTAATAAAATAATGCAACATTAAAAATTAATTAGTGAATTTAATTTTTGTTTATTTTATGATAATAAATAGTATGTAATAATTTAATGCTTAATACATATAATAATATATCAAAATACTATACTAAAAACTTGTTATAAATTGTCAATATAAAATAACACTAGTTTTAAAAACTGTTATTTTCTGTATTAATTTTTTGAAACACATTAACAGTTCTAAAATGTGTATATTGTATATGTTATTAAGTTAGTACCTATATAAACAAAACAAAATAATAATACCAGACATTTCCTATATGAAAATTATCACATTTATATTCCTATAGTTAAGCTAATCATAATTAAATTATATTATTAAATAGGCAAGTATACAAATAATTAATTCTAATGTAACTATATATTCTTACATGTACTGTTTATTACCATACTATAGGAACATAATCAATACAATTTACAATAATCCTTATGAGTAATGCTTTAAATGGAATTAGTATATTCAGTTCATTGTATACGTTAATACTTGTGATATTTTAATATCAAAAAAAAAATAATGATATTTTAAGAATTTTAAAAATTGAACTGATTGTTACATATTTGTAACCATGATTCACATTATTTTTTGTTAAATATTAACACTTAAGAGGCCGTCACACTAGGAAAAAATCGACCGTAAAACATGGTTTTTTGATTCCAATAGTACTCAAGTCTCATTAGTCGTAGAAACATGATTTTTGTACCAAATTAAACGTGAGAAGTTGTACTAAAAACTGTTGGAACAAATTTTTGAAATTTGTTTTCAAACCGATTTTATTTATATTTGAAATTTGTTAAATTTTGAAATTTTTAAAAAAAATATAAAATCAGCAAATTGAGATATCAAAATTCTGTTCCAACAGTTTTTAATATAACTTCTCACGTTTAATTTGGTACCAAAATCATGTTTCTACGACTAATGAGACTTGAGTACTATTGGAATCAAAAAACCATGTTTGTTGTAAAAAAATTATGATTTTACGGCCGTCATGTGCTGCTATCGAAACTACAGCGGCACTGTTCTAAAACTCTACTCATTCCCCCACACTTCGCGCATATGCAGCGGTACCTCACCAAGATCGAAACCGGTTATCTAGCCGCTCGCGTTTTATAAATACCCAGAGTATCGATAAGGAAAATAATAATATGGCCCATGAATATTATTTGAATTATTTCGAATAATAATTCAAATTCATATTCTAATAAACTAAACACATGTTGAAACCACATAAGTGTCATAAAGTTGCCAAAACTCAGCTGAAAAATGTACGATCTCGTCAATTTTTTTTTCAAACTGTAGGAAATTTTTCAATATAAATAGTGGTTAGGTTTAAAAAATGAAAATGTTTTAATTTAACTGAGTATAAGTGTATACAAAAGAAATATGTCGTTTACTTCTGAAAAAAATCATTTGTTGATAACTTTTGCAGGGCTTTTTTAAAAGAATGCCATGGAATTAAAATATAAATATTTTATTTTATTACTAGCTGACCCGACACCGGCGTCGTTGCCCGTGGTGTTATTTCTTTTTTTTTTGCATTTTCGTCGTATGCCGTGTGTTAATTTTTAATTTAATCTTATTGATAGTGCTAATTATTACGTCGAATTCACGACGAAAGATTTGTAATGTGGCAGTTTTTGTGACTACGTATTTTAAAAAATATCTCCTGAACAGAACCGTCACCCTGGTGATAGGGCGTTGGTGAATAAAAAATAATTAAATAAAACATATTAAATGATTAAAAGTAAGTAGTTATAGTTTTAACTGTTATAGTTTTATTTAATTATTTTTATTCACATGTCCTCAATTGAAATCAATGCTTCATTGTAAATTTGGATTTCCCATTCTATTCTGTATTTGATACAAAATATCATCACACATATAATCTTTGTACTTGATCCACAAATCAATTGGTTTGATGGAAGCAGTAGATATTATTTATAGAAAACATGTTCGTATTTGATGAGCGTGTGATGATATTACAGCATCATTGAGAGTTTGATCCCAATGAGCGTCATTTTCAAGCAATTGCAAACGTTGACAGGCTTCTCTGTAGGATACACACAATTCACCATCAACAGTTCGTAACTGTTGGAATGATGTTGGCCACGTACATTGACTAATAGTCGTCGTAAGTAAAAACATTCATCATTGCTTGGATGTACTGAATAAATCCGGCCAATCGCATCGGTGGAATATACATCTGTATATCCTGGAACTGGTTTTCCTTGTTTCCGTCGTATAAATCTCCTTGAGGATTGATTCCAGGTATAATATTTTGGCATTTCAGAATATAGCAATGTTTGTGCGAAATCATCGTTTTGGCATGTCTCAAAAAAACTGGTTAATGTAGTAGATGGTGGCTGAGCAGCTCTTTGTACTGCGTTCTGTGCTGTAAAATACACTCTTTGTCCATTTTCTAAATGCACAGCTAAGTGAACAACAGAAGGGTGTTCTCATGAATAGGAAAAGAAAATTCGCCAAACTGCTTCTTATTACTACTGACATAGCGGCCCATTTGGTATTGGATAACTTCATCATTGGATTCTCTGCACTGCACCAATTCACAGCATCACACACGGCCATATCACTCACTCTTTGGTTACATATTTTCAAATGTATTTAATAGATTGCCACTGAACGGACGAAGATTCAACGGTGATGTTGCTTTGAATGTCTTTGATAAAATGGTGAATATGGAACAATCCAACGATTATCTATTTCAATATCTTGTTGATTTAATTTGACAATTGTTGATTTTCCATTGTCTGCTGTCGATCTGCGACGATACAATGGATAACCGCTCATTACCAAGTAATTGTTTCCGATATTAATGTCCGTGGATATCGTTTGTGAACATTTACCATCCATCATATACAGTTAATTTTGATTAAGAATTCCACATGGACCATGTATCATGTTTTTGATAAAAACCTCATTGCATTCAGGATCTACTTGTACCATTAGGGATTTCAGCTGATTCACTCACTGCAATCATCCATTCATTTGGCCTTATATTTTCAACCAACCAAATCAAAATGTGTGCTGTGGCAATGTCAATTGTGCATTTCATCTCTGTTTCTGCCACTCAACATCCAGGAATACATCCAGTTGTCTCACCAAACACATTATGTTTTATACGATGAAATCCATTAAAGATTTCAACTTTTGTCTAAAGACTCTGGCTGTAATATCATGACGATCAATGGGTGATTGCCCAGAGAATAACTCCTGATTGATTTCTATCCATTTGCGGATTGCATGCAATGTGATGAACAAATCTGCTGTACCATAATGACGAACATACGACATGGCATCTTGAGCATATTCGTGCATATGCCGAGGGCTCGCATTGATTCCGATGTATGTTGCTGGAAAATAGTCATCCGACCGACATTCTGTGCATTTCCATCAGTATTAATTAATCGCATCTCGAAGGTGAATATACTCTTCAGATCGGAGTTTGGTTTGATTCAACCTGATGAATGTTAAATCTCTCCGTTTCAATTTTAACATACATGTCAACAACATATTTGTGATATAATCGCTGACATTTCAATATGTGATTATCTTCATTTTCCCGAATCATTAGGCGGTATGAATAATAGTTCATTGAACTGACTTTTTTGTTGGTTTCAGAACCTGTAAATAGATTTTGTTTTAATAACATTCAAATATAAAATTAAAATACATAATATAATGACTGAGATATTATCGCCATAGCTAAACTAATATTTTAGTTACCTGCAATGGGATTTATCATTTTTATTGAGAAATCGTAGCCATCTTCACCTTGCCAAAATATAATGGGATATTGCAGTGCATCATATGAGCGGTGTGTTTCCTTTATACGTTGTAATTGATCATTCCGACGACGTAAAACAATATCACGGGATTCCAAGTTTTCTCCAACTACAACGATAGCAACTTCATCAATAGTTGGTGCATTAAAACGTCTTGTATGTTGACCTGCAGGTGTTTTTATCAGCTCTGATTACAATTTTGTGATTATCGGATGGCATCAGATCCAGGGCAGTTTTTAACAATATAATCAATTGATTGTGTTGATGAAATAAAGTTTGTAATTGTTCTACAATAGACCTCTTTACTAAATTGTTATGTGCACAACGCAGATCAATTTCTTGTGGTGAATTGCCCATAAAAAATTTGCAGGAATTTGTTGTCGCTATCTGACACTAGTAACAGTGAACCTGCTCTGTGATATATTTGCCCTTGTATCTGTAAATAAAAAAAAATATTATGGTGTGTTATAAATTAATGGATTGTCGGTGATCAAACTTAAATAATATTTGATCTTAAAAGTATATATTTAGTTTTAACTAATATCTATCAAATATAAAATATAATAAAAGTGTCACTGAAACTGAAACACCATATAATATGATGACTAAGTGATATTTTCGTAATGATTAAGAAATTGAAGATTAGTGACACATCTTAACTTTGGTGACAGAAAATTTTGTTCGCTAATAATTATGAGTAACTGCTATAATACATACCTTGAAAGTTGGCATAAAATTTTCCCGAACTACATTTGTTGCCCCAAATGAAGTCATTTGAAAGCAATTGTTATATTGTTGGATATTTTTCAAAAAGTGTATAGAATCTGTTGCTATTCCTGAAACCAATGAGTACAATGGTTCTGGTGGTGGATCCAATGGTATCAATTTCACTTTACCATTTGCGCAACACAATCCATTGGCTTCGTTTTTGTATTTTAATGCCTTACAGTGTGAGCAAACCGAGTTCATAGAACCAATAACAACACACTGGTAGTTACTGTAGTCAATTGACACATCGTAACTGAAAGCAGCTCGATTCAAACTTGCGCGATTATTAGTTGAATTTCGCGTTCGCGCTTCACGCGTTTGTGATATCCGAATTCTTTCACGTTCATTTCGGTCGTCACGTTCTTGAGGACTTTGGTTAGATCGGTAATTAGCTTGGTTGGTAGCATTTCGGTTATTCTACCTAGATTGCTCCGTCGTATAGGAGGCATATCAAATATAATTATTATGTTTTTAAGGTCTTCCCAGGAATTTTTATTATATTTTATTCAAACAATTAAATTGAATAATATTGTCTATAATATTTCCATGGCAACACAAAAATATTATAGTTTTAATTTATTTTTTATATTTTGACGGTATCGGGTTCAAATCAAAACCTTGCTATAACATTTTAAATAAATTATTTATTTTATTTAAATGGTTGCCATTGACTACCAAAAATAATTTAGTTTACTATTTGCTGACAGATGGCGCCTCTGTAATTTCATCACCATCTCGTCATATTTCTCAAACCTGATAACTTTTTCAAATTGTTCGTCCGTAAGAACCTTCTCCTGGCAATTCCGAACAGTTGAAGAAAAAAATCAGCCAAATCGGTCCAGGGGTTGTTTAGTTATGCGAATACCAACACATTTTGCGATTCATTTTTATATATAAGATAATATATATTTATATAATTGAAAATTTAACTGTACATAGATAACACTAATGTAAGCATTTGGTGAAAATTTCAAGTATTTAAAGTGATTGGTTTTTGAGTTACAATCATACAAATAATCGATTTTGTCGAAAACTTTGCGTGAAAATTCCCGTTTTACCGTCACTTATTATTTGTTTCCCCCGATTTTTTTGAAAACTACTGTAAAATGTTCAGTTTGGACCTCTATAATTTAAGCATTATTTCGACAAGTTATGCTGTACACTGTACAGTGTACATAGACACAAAAAAAACACACACTTCATTGTAAAATCAATACATTCGTCATTTCGTTCAAAATCTAAAATAAGATATTTAAATTATAATTGATATTTTATACATTTTGTATAAGTACCTACGTATATGTAGGTAGGTCCTAGAAACTATTATTAAATAAATTTAATATAATATATTATAATTGTTATGATATTATATTATTGATTGATATTCATAAAAGATATACCGGGTAAATCAGCAAAATATGGCAAGATATTGCAAATGAACTAAATGCCCATGGATTTACTACAGCTGCTGCTTCGATACGTTACGAGTTGCTCTTAATCGAAATGACATTGGTAATAAATTAGGATTAAAACTTAAATCCACAGAAAAACATGGTGGATCAAGATCTGATGTTACAGTTGAAGGTAATTATTTATCATTAAAATTATTTTAGTAGTTGTTGACAAATTTAATAAATCTTATAAGCTTAATATAATTATTGTTAAATAATCAGAATCTTAATACTTTCTTTTTGTAAAATTTTATTTTGAAAACTACTATACTGTACCTATTCTAGTTTTTATTATTAATTATTATAGGTACATATTGATTATATTAAGTACCCAGTACCCAATTATATTTTGGTATATAATAATTACAGAAAATAATGTTACAAATTTGTAGCAAAATATTTTTAATGATCATTGATCAATGATTTTTAATTGAAAATTATATATTTATTACAAAATTCTATCATTTTGTTATGGGGTGCCCATGTGGAATAGTTTACTCTTATAGAATTTGCTAAAAATATTTATTATTTTAATTATTCTTGTATGCATTGACATTTAGATTCTGCTAAAGAACAAGAATATAATAGTTCAGATTATGATGATCCTACTGATAAATTTGAAAAACTTAACTTTTGTATAACATTTTCATCTGATGAATGGGACTCGATTAAACCCAGGAAAAAAAAAGTGACTGGAAAATTTTATATAACAGTTCGAGGACGTTGTGTAGACTGTGGTTCAATCTTTGATGGAATTGTTGAAGATATTCCATGTGAAAATTCAAGGTAACAGAATAATGAATGTCTTGTATAATCATATAATCAAACTATAGTTATTTATTTTGTATATTATTGTATGATAATTAAAGCAACTACCTACTTACCCTTTTAACGTATTGTTTAGAGTTATGATGAAATGCATTTATACTGGAAACTTTAATGAAGGTCATAAAAAAAGAAGGAAGTTAATGAATGATTTAGCTAAGGAAAAACTCTTGTTTTCTGTAATCGATAAAGGAATCGCTTTATCTGTATATACAAGAAATGAAGCAAATACAATTATGGTAGATGGTATGTAAAAATTTAAATAATTTAATTAAAACTTTATTAGTTTTAAGATTATTAAAAAACTTATATAACTAAAAAATAAGTATTTAGGATTGTTTTATAGATTAGACTTTAAATAATTAAATATACATGTTAAAATGAAATCTTGATTAAGTTTTTTAATAGCATATTATGGCATTATGCTCATATTCGTAGATACTGTAGGTTAGTCAAACATTTATTTATTTATATTACTTACAATTTCAAAGTAACATTTATTATTGTTATTTAGGTGATGTTTTACCTGCTCATCCCTACCACCTCAAAAGTGTTAGACAAGCAAAAAGCAAAACTATATTAAGTTCAAGGTTACATGACAATCCAATCATTGCATTAGGTATTTATAAAAAAAGTGACAGATATGGGGTAGCAATTCAGGATATTGGGTATGATAAATTTTTTGTACATTTCTGGAGTAACCTACAATTAAAGATATACAGAGATTCTTACTCAAAAGTGTATCCAGTGACTATTAGTTTTGATGCTACAGGTGGAGTTTGTAAAAAAATTAAAAGATATGATAACCAACTTAGTGGAGCTATATTTTTATATGAAGGTGTGATGAACCTATTTGGTGAAAGTTTTACAGTTTTATCCATGTATCAGAACAGCATGATAATGTATCTATTTCATTATGGCTTAAACGCTGGCTTCGACAAGATGTAAAACCTCCTAAAGTAGCTGTATCTGATCAGTCATTACCTTTGATGTCAGGGATAGTGCAAGCTTTCACACAGTATAATTCACTAGAAAAGTATTTAGAAGTGTGCTTTGCTATATTAAATAATAATGTAGAAACTGAAATACCAAAATGTTTTGTAAGAAATGATATAAATCATTTCATTCATTTGATTACCCAATGGCCACCCTTAAAAAAGCAAAACACTTCAGTACTAAAGAATTATTCTCTCGTGCAATGGGTCTTCTTGTATATTCTTCTAGTATGAGAAAGGCAGAACAAATTCTAGAGGCCATTTTTAATGTTGCATTCAGTCCATATGATGATAAATTTGTTGACTCTAATGAATACACACCATGTCATAAGTCTAGAGAATTTTTAAGAGAAAAATAAGTGGAAGTAATATGACACTATTCGATGTCCAGTTAAATGAAAAAAATATTGAACAATTTAACACTTTTGATATTAGTACTTATGAAAAAGAATTTGAAGAATTCAACTGTATAAGATCATTCAAGGTGGTGGCAAAATCAATAGCGAATAGATGTAAAGTAAATATTGAAGGCATTAAAGGTATAGGCGATAACGCACAATTTGAAATTGAACTTGAAACATATATAGTCAATGCGATGAAGCTTTTTCCTTGCTGGTCATCAATTATGGTTTCATCGTTTGGTTATGGAGATCCAACAGTTTCTAGTTCTAGAGTTGAAAGTAATTTTAATCAATTAAAAAATAGACTTTTTAAACAACAAGTATTGCCAGTAAGAGTGGATAGTTTTATGCAAGAAATACTTCCCTATTATAGAGGTGATAATTTAATACATCAGACAATGTCTCAAAAGCAGAATGTTTTACATGAAATCTCTCAGACTCCAGAAACATAAATTTAACAAATAATGTACATATTGATGAAAATGTAAATTACAATCTTGAAAACGACTGCAGTAGTATTACCAAATCTATAGAAGTTAATCCTAGTGTTCATATAAACCATGATTTAAATACCAATACACACCTTGAGCAGGAATTTAATGCCATTGATCATACTTTACAACTTTCATCTCAATTTAATACATGTCATGTTGATGCTTTATCTAGTAATTTAGTGTTAGATGAATATAGACAACAATGTTTAATGTGTATGAATGGAGACATGCCAACTGGTATGCATCGTTGTCAATTATGTAAAAAAGCATTACATCTCTTTGGTTGCTCAGTGCCAACAGATCAGACGGAAGAAGGTTGTGGAGAAGCACGAATTTGTTTGCGATGCAATGATAGAAATATCAATTTATTTAGAAAATAATACTACTGAAAACTGGAAAGGTCAAGGAACACCAAAAGTTTCTCAACCAAAAAACGTTCAGCTAAATCATACCTTAACAAGCAGCCAGAATTTGAACATATAAATTTTAATAAAAAGGAATTTTTAAGCCAATCATGCACCTCAAAAATGGAGTTCACTTAATAATAAACCTATATTATTACCAGACATAGGAAAATTAGTGTTGAGTAATACATGTTCAGTAGATTCAATTTTATCTATTTTAGCATGTGCAGCTGCTGATAGCAAGAAACAAAAAAATTTAACACGTGCTAGAGGAACAAATAAAATAGCTCATTTATTTTAAAATGATGACTCAATGCAGTTACAAGAAATATCTACAAAGAAAGGGCTCGTTGTTACTAAAATCATTTTGAAATAATATGCAAGTATTATTGGAGGACTAAAACAATTTGATGTATTGGCACTATAAAATGTAGCAGAAAATTTATTGGAACAATTTTCCATCTATTGCCAGGTTGATGAATGTTCAAATTTTTATGTGATGATTTTATAAATGAAACTATTCAACGGTCATATCTTTAATGCATTTGATGAATATTGATTTAGAGAGTGAAATTCTCATTTTTTATTCATCAACATCTGAAGTTGTAAATTGCCAAAATGTGGTAAAAATAGGGAAAATGTAATAAACCAATCAATCACAGTAGTAATAATATGGGCGTCAGGCTCATTTTTCAGCGGAGATGAAAAAAGTTGAGGGGTATGGTCCCCTTGCAGTGTAAGAAATTCGCTGTAAAATGGAGCCAGACGCCCCATGTTTTTCTAACCATTCTTAGTATAATATGGGGCGTCTGGCTCCATTTTTCAGCGGAGATGAAAAAAGTTTGAGGGGGTATGGTCCCCTTGCAGTGTAAGAAATTCCCGCTGTAAAATGGAGCCAGACGCCCCATGGTTTTTCTAACCATTTCTTAGTATAAATATGGGGCGTCTGGCTCCATTTTTCAGCGGAGATGAAAAAAGTTTGAGGAGGTATTGTCCCCTTGCAGTGTAAGAAATTCCCGCTGTAAAATGGAGTCAGACGCCCCATGGTTTTTCTGAAAAAAACCTAGGTAAGTAATTCTCCCTTCCACACGTTATTTGATTTGATTTCACATGCATTTCAATTTTTTTTAATATAATCAGTTTAGTATATAACTATACATGCACAAGTAATATACTTAGTTTATAAATATGCGTTGAAACGATCATATCTGTGTAAATAGCATCTGTGTTTCACGTTTATTTCAGTTATTACATTTATTTCTATTCGTGTTTAATTTAAAACATTTAGTTTGTTACTAGCGGTTGAACAATTAAGTCGTGTTATATTTTTTTTATTATTTCTCTGATAAATTAGCTTATTGATTTGTTTTTTTAAGTATTTATCTTGATATACATCTTAATTAAGTCTTGTTATATTTTTTTATTATTTCTCTGGTAAATTAGCTTATTGATTTGTTTTTTTTAAGTATTTATCTTGATATACATCTTAATTAAGTCTTGTTATATTTTTTTTATTATTTCTCTGGTAAATTAGCTTATTGATTTGTTTTTTTAAAGTATTTATCTTAAGCTTTATTGTAACCATGAATTTACAGAAATTTTCCAACGATTTTCCATCTTTAGTTTATTTAGTACGAAATAATTCATATCCAGTACATTCAGATTATACCACATTTATGTCAAGATTAAAAACATATAACTCATATCCATCAACTTCATGTCAAAATAAATATTCGTTATCTGAATCTGGTTTAAAATATACCGGTGTAGGTGATATAGTTGAATGTTTTTTCTGTGGACTTGTCTTACAAAAATGGTCAAACGATGATATACCATGGGTCGAAAACGCAAAATGGAATCCTAAATGTATATTTGTATAACTATGTAAAGGAAATGAATTTATATAAAAAACGAATATGTAAAAGCTAGCCATGTTTGTGATTGTAAGTCTAAATCAAATGATATTACTTGTTAGTGTACTTTGATGTTTCTTATTACTTTTATAATTTATTTGTATTTCAAAATAAATATTGAATTAATCAACTTAAATGTGTTAATATTTTATTTTATACCTCGTGAACTTGTTGTCAAGTAAGATAACGCGTCTAATTATAATTAAATATATTAGATTTAAAAAATTGCAGTTTCGGGTTCGACGATCAGGGTAAGTAATTCTCCCTTCCACACGTTATTTGATTTGATTTCACGTTCACTTCAATTTTTTTTAATGTGATCAGTTTAGTATATAACCATACATGTACAAGTAATACACTTAGTTTTATAAATATGTGTTGTAACGATCATATATGTGTAAATAACATCTGTGTTTTACGTTTATTTCAGTTATTACATTTATTTCTATTCGTTTTTAAAAATTATCATCAAAAATCGTCTATATCAAAAAGATCACGGTCGTCATACAATATGAATCCATCAATTGTTGTCGCAAAATCAATATTCAGTATTAGACCTTTTAACAAGAAAAGTGTAACGGTTGGATTTTTGGTTAATAAAACGATTTCTGTTATTGTAATACTAGAATGTAATGTTACTAAAAAATTGTTAACCTTCGATTTACTTCAGTGGTGTACACTAATGTGTGATAGCAATTATAGTTCAATAACTAATAATCTACATACTAATTGTAAACGTGTGAAAATAACTGATAACATATATTATTCAGTCAATTTAAATCAGTTAACTATTAAATTGCATGTTAATGATCATTTTATTACCTTATCATATACTGATTTACATCGTTTAAAACAATTACAACAATGTATCGATTCACATATTGTAGAAAAGCAAAAAAGTTGGTTTCATATCAGTCAACTTTTGATACCGTATATTCATTAATTAGAGCAGACTCAATATTCTACATAGTTATGGATACCACCATTTGTCACGCAAGAACATTATTTTACTGATACATGGTTTTATCTATATCAAAATATCAATTCAGCAATATTTATATATATATAGCTATATAAATTGATATACTTGCTATGATATGCAGTCTGTCTCTATATTGAAATATGAATATAGGATGGCCTATCATTCATTATATATTCTACATCATCTTGTCAGCGAAATGATTTTACTAATCATATTCAAATTTTGACTTTAGCATGTGTTGTATACAGAACGATGATTCTTGTTTATATATGAAATACTTCAATCTACAATAATTCACTATCAAATATGATATTATATGATATAATGTCGATTTAAAATAAAATTTGTATGGAACTTTATACCATTATAATTGTTATAATTACTCTAAGAATTGATTTCAATATTATAGTAAAAGAATAAGATTAATTAATTTATCAATTTTAATAATTTATTAAATATCATAATTTATAGGTACTACCAATAAAAAATTTTTACAAAATAATATATTTGCATTTTTTTTTATTTTTTACTGTTTTTCACAATCTTCCGTTTCGGATCCGATGAACATCGATTTAAATTGTCCGAATTAGTTCATTTATTTTTATAGATATTTCGTTGTCAGCAGGAAAGGTGTTGCTAGTGTACAACTTTACACTAGCTTCAGAATGTTTCCATCTATTATAAAAAATCATTATTTAATAATATTCGTATATGTTTTATTATTTAATCATGTTATAGTTAAATATCAACGATAAAATCCTCAATCTTATTATTTTAATTAGAATTTAATAATTTATTTGTGTTGAATAATAATAGGTAACGGTCAAATTAAAAAAATAATCTGGTGATCAATAAATGATTGTATCGCTGTTGTTTAACTATAGTTCATCATTTAATCATTGGTTTTTTTTATTATGGTTTTTACCTTTCAAGTGACGGAATGTCCTTTATAACACTAGTTTTATAATGTTGAATGACGTAGTAGTCATCGCATTTTGGCGCTACTGGACACCGAATCGTATACGTGTAATTTCCTTCCGTCAATGTTATTGAGTTAGAAACGTTATCTTCAATATTTCCTTTCGAAATTACACTAGCTAAGGCATCCTTGTACGTCTCTATTGATTCTGTTCGCTGCTATACATTCATATATATTTATATTAAAAATGAAATGTGTGGTGTGTGTGTGTGTGTGTGTGTGTGTGTGTAATATTTAAAAAAATAATACAATACAAATTATTACCTTTCCAGCCTTAGTCATTTTAACTTTTGGTTCAGTATTTTTTTTCTTTTTTTATTCTGCATTTTTACCGGTTTTAAAGAAGATGATAGTGTTGATAGCATACTACTTTCATTCTATTATTTTAATAATATATTAATATCATATACACACATACATAAACAAATAGGTATAGGTACTTACATCATCATTTGAAGAGCTTTCGCCTGCAGATACATTAGTATAGTACGACATATTATTTTTATATATATTAAATATACCTTAAATAAAAATGATAATCAGTATAAGTTTAATTTTTAATATAACAGATTGTTTAAAAAACATTTACCTGATCAAATTGTGTTACTTGGTTTGTTATCGACTTGTAGCAAACGGATATATTACGGTATGAAACGACGAAACATAAAATTTAGACAATGTTGAGATTTAACACTAACTATAATCAATGTCTACTGATCACTTATATACAGATTTGTAAGGTTGTGGTATCATATGGTGTGATCATAGTTTTACCTAATCTATAAAATAACTGTGGTAGCGTTGTAATATGGCGTGATCATAGTTTTACCTATTCTATAAAAAAATTACTGTAGTCAAAGTTTAATATAGCGTGATCATATTTTTACCTAATCTATAAAAAATATCTGTGATCAAAGTGAAATATGGCGTGATCACATATCACACCACTAGATCAGACTATAAATCTGGTTCATAATCATTCAATGTTTTTAGACTTATAGTCATTTACAAAGTGCTCTTGAGTAGGTTATAGTCTATTATCCTCAGTCTTTCAGTACTTGTGTAAGTCGCTGACTTTATTACAACACTATCATCAAGCAAGGTTTTTGATATTAGTTAAGTTTTATTAATAATTAATCTAAATTAAATACAATATTAATTTGAAGAAACAGTTTGATTCTTAATTCATTTTTTAATTGATAAACTAAAACCTACTTATTCAACGCAACAACATGGACCGAGGTATTCATCAAACTATGCAGCAAAACAATAAGTAAGATAAATGCAAATATAATTAATTATAAATAAATATGTTTTAATAATTTACAAAATGTCAGTGAAATAAAAAATCAGATGAATAATGAAATATTTAAAATATAAATTAATACATACGTATTATATGAAATATAAATAAAATGAATAAAAATATAAAAAAATAAAATTGGTTGAATTCAATTCATATTTTAATATATATATATATATATATATATTTATAATAAAAGTTAATAAATATGACTTATTAAAGTAGGGCATAGTAAAACACGATCAGATTAAAAATATATGATATAAAATCAAAATTGAAAATTATTATTTTATTTGAATATTGTTAATATCATTATAGATTAATTAAGCTGCATGGTGAATCTGCTAGTCTTAGTGAATAAATATAAAAGATATGATTGTTTTTATTTTTTTATATATTTTTAAAAATAATAAGTTATGTGACTATAAAATATTTATATTATTGATTATAAAAAAAATATGTTTTAATATTTTTCAAAATTTCAGTGAAATAAAAATCAGATGAATAATGAAATATTTAATATCAAATAAATTCATATTACGCATAAATAAAAAAATAAATCAATAAAATATATAAAGTACATTCAATAATCTAAATTTTATATAAAATAAAAAATTATGAAATCAGTATTTTATTTTTATTAAAATATATTTTAGTAACATAGATAAAAATAATACTATGATACTATTAATTGATGTTGTTTAATTACAGGCAAAAACCAAAAAATAAAATAATTATAATTGATTTCGAATTCAGCAACTATCAACGTACAGATTTAATACTTATTTCTGCAGCTATATCACAGACTCACGTAAAATCTGAAATTATTCGTCTACGAGGTCGACCTTTAATAATATCACCTGATGGAAGAATAAGATTAATGAATAATTATTCATATACAAAAACTAGAGATTTGCTACTAAAAATTTTTGAAAAGAAACCAGATCAGCTTCAAGTTATATTAAACGAATTACATTTAGCTATGAAATCAAAAACGTCGAACCTAACTACAAGCTTTTTAAAAAACTATCTTGATTTTAATAACCAAAATGCAATTATTTTACTATGGAATGGTAATTCAGATAAAAATATTTTACAAAGATTAGGTTTTAATACAAATATAATGTTGAATATGACTGCATACGATACTGATAATAATAGAGTATTTTATTTAAAATTAATTAATTTTAAAAGTAATGAAGTTATATTAAACCATAAATTAGGTTATATAATTAAAAATGGTAGATTTTTATCGTTGAAGGAAACTCATGATTCAATTTGTAATCAAAACCATGATATAACTTATATACACGATGCAGTTAGTGATGTAAAATTAACGAAATGTATTTTCAACTATTTATGTATAAAAAACAATTATCAGTTTATATTAAGTAAAATAATAAAATAATATAAGTTCTTACATTATACTAATATTGAAAAATTAACCTCATCCGTTAAAAATAATTACAATCGATTTTCATTTTAACAAATATTAACATGTCGATTTAATACTTAATTTCTACAGCTATATCGCAGACTTACATTAAATCTAAAATTAAACGACATTGAGAACGACCTTTCATAATATCACTTGATGGATGAATAAGATTAATGATATATATATATATATATATATATATATATAAACCAGAGATTTGATACTAAAAAAATTTTGAAAAAAACCAGATCAGCTTAAAGTTATAGCCTACTAAGTTAATTATTTATGTATTAAAAAAGCAATATTATCAGTTCATATTAAATAAAATAATAAAATTATATTGACTTATCTTTAATAACAATAGATCGTAATTAGTAACACAGTAATATTTTAAAAATTAACCTCGATCGTTCAATGGTCAACGCTATTGATTGTAATAATAATAAATAATGACTTAATAAGCATAAATGATTAATACGTTTTTTTTATTTAGTAATAATAATTTATTTATTGTTATTTAATGGTAAATTTTATATTATTATTATTATTATTATTATTATTATGTATTTATTTTTAATTACAGTAAAATACAACGAAATGTAATATCAAAAAGAACACGTATGAACGTAATTGGAAGCGGACTTATTCAATTAAATCGGTTTAAAAAATGTTCAAAAACGTTTGTTTTAAAAAACGATTATAATTTCATAGACTTTAATCAATTTTTTGACTACGGTTTTGAAATGATTGTTTGTAAATTAAAAAAAATGACACAACAAACTAGTATTAAATTTAACTTATATCTCGACTGTGTTTATGTACATGTGTTAACACAGGAATACCGAGATATTTCATTTAAAACAGTGAATGTGTTGGCATATACAAATTCAAATTTCGAAAATTTATTAAAAAAAATGTTTGATAAAATTAACAAAGAGGAAAGTAATTTTGTAACTAAAGGAAGTGGTTGGAGTTTATATTCAATTGATGCATTACAATTAAGAATCAATATTGTAAACCCTTTAACCGGATCTTCTTATGTAATTTTACCAGAATGTATAAGGAATAAGAAAGCTGTTATAAATGTAAAAAATAATGATAACAAATGTTTCAAATATGCAATTTTAACAAAATATAATACTCGTTCAGATAAAACTAAATTTAGTAATCAATATTTTAAAATACTTGAAAAAAAAGTAGATTAAATTTTCATTGTATCGATTTTCCGACACCAGTTAATCAAATTAAATCATTTGAACGTTTAAATAATGTATCAGTTAATGTTTTTAGTTTAGATAATAAAAATGTTGTTTTCCCATTATATATGAATAATGTGGAAAGTAAAAACCATTTCGATCTGCTTTTAATTAATAATGGTATAACGTCACATTATTGTTTTATTAATGATTTTTGTAGACTTATTCGTAATCAAAAGACGAAACATAAATCTAAATTAATTATATGTAAAAGATGTTTTACAGTTTTTAGTAATATTCCTTGTAAATTCAAACTATGGGGTATTGATGGGTTAAAAAACATAAAAAAATTTGTGGAAAACATAAACTTGGAAGACCTGTAATGTTTGATAACGGTGATGACGATACTATTTATTTTAAAAATTTTAAAAGATCTCAACGAATACCTATAGTAATTTATTCTGATTTCGAATGTTATTTAAAACCTATAATAAACAACCAAGACATTAAAACTAAGACATTGATAACTCATAAACATAAACCTATGAGTTATGCATTTTACGTAAAAATAGATTATGACATTATACCTAAATATTTAATAAAAAAATATAAAATTCCAACAAAACTTCATGTTTATAGAAATCGTAATGCAGCAAAACATTTCATAAAGACAATGATAGATATAGGTTCAAAAGTGTGTAATCTTTATAAGATAAATATACCCATGGACAAATTAACTGTTGATGAAGAGCATAAATTTCAAAATGCTAGATTATGTGAATGCTGCTTCAAATCATTTAAAAACGATAATTTATTTAAAGTAAGAGATCATAATCATTTTACAGGACGTTTTAGATCAGCTGTTTGTTTAATTGTAATTTTGAATTAACTAATGTTTCATTTATTCCAATATACTTTCATAACTTAGTCTATGACAGTCATTTTATTGTTCGTGAACTTGGTTGTAATGAAAATGATATTCATGTAATACCTAATTCATCAGAAAAATATATATCATTTAGTAAAACTATTCAAGATAAATTCAATATAAAATTTATTGATACATTTCGTTTTATGTCAGAGTCTCTTAGTTCACTAGCTGATAATTTATCTGAAGACAAAACTAGATTTAGAGAAACATTAAAAATATTTTCTTTGTCGACATTAAATTTAGTTACACGAAAAGGTGTGTTTCCTTATGAATATTGACCATCCTAATAAATTAAATGAAACTTGTTTACCACCAAAACAGTTTTTTTATAATTCATTAAAAGATGAAGATATTAGTGATGAAGATTATGCGCATGCTCATAAGGTTTGGAAAAAATTTAATATAAAAACATTAGGAGAATATAGTGACTTATACTTAGCAACAGATGTATGTTTACTTTCTGATGTTTTTGAAAATTTTAGAGATCTTTGTTTACAAACACTTAAACTCGATGCTTCACATTTTATGACCGCTCCAGGATTTGCATTCGATTGTATGTTAAAACATACTAATGTTAAATTAGAACGACTTAAACAGTATGATATTCAAATTTTTCTGGAGAACGGATTACGTGGTGGAATTTGTCATTCAGTTAAAAGACATGTAAAAGCTAATATTCCTAATATTCAAAATATTAATTATGATTCAAACAAACCTGTAACGTGGTTAGCTTACTTGGACTGTGTAAATCTATATGGAAAATCAATGCTATCTGCTTTACCTCATAAAAATTTTGAATGGTTTAACGATTTGACAATAGATATAACACAAATTGAAGATGATGCTGAATATGGTTATATTTTAGAAGTAGATGTTATTTATCCAAAACAATTACATGACAATCATAATGATTTCCCATTTTTACCTGAGAATAAATGTCCTCCCAATTCAAAAGTAAAAAAACTATTAACAACATTAGAATCGAAATTTAATTATGTAGTTCACTATAGAAATTTGAAACAGGCCATCGTTAATGGATTAAAAGTGAAAAAAGTTCATAGGATTCTGCGTTTTTCGCAATCTCGTTGGATGGCACCATATATATTTATGTACAAATATGAGGGTTAAGTCAAGGAATGAGTTTGAACGACAATTCTGGAAACTGTTAGTGAATAGTGTCTATGGAAAATGTATGGAAAATGTAAGAAAACGTATGTCAATGTTTCTAGTATCTAACGAAAAAAAAGCACATCGATTAATGTCGAAAACAACATTTAAAGATCGAACTATATACACAAAAAATTTAATGGCTATTCATATGAATAAGGAAAAAATTAAATTTGATAAGCCTATTTATGTAGGATTTGCAATATTGGATATTTCAAAGTCGATAATGTATGATTTTCATTATAATGTAATGAAAAATATGTATAGAAATAAAATTAACATTGTGTATTCAGATACTGATTCGTTAGTTTACGAAATAAGAACTTCTAACTTTTTCGATGACATAAAACGAAAATTATTTTCTTACTTTGATACTTCAAATTATCCGAAAAATCACTATTGTTTTAGTGATCGTAGAAAAAATCAACCAGGTTATTTTAAAGACGAATTAAAATCTGAAATCTTATTAGAATTTATTACTTTACGTCCTAAACTCTATGCATATAAACAAATAAAGATGAAGTAAAAAGAGCTAAGGGTGTTAAAAAATATGTTATTAATAATCACATGAAGTTTGACGAATATTTAAATATATTAAATGCATATATCAATAATTCAGCTAGTCAACAATTATGTAAATCTATGAATTTTATACAATCAAAACACCATTTTGTTTATTCTAAATCTATAGATAAAATTGCTCTTAGTGCGAATGACGATAAAAGGATTATTATGCGTGATGGTATTAATACTATTGCATATGGTCACTATCGTTTAAAAAAATAGTTTATTTTATTTTTTTTAATTATGTAAAATTGATATAGTATTCAATAAAAATAATAATATTAATAAAATAAAATATAGGATAAATACAATTTAAAAAAAAAAAACAAAAAAACGTTATTTATTCATTATTTTTATTTTTATTACTAAAATGCATGTTTAAACAATTAGCTAAACAGTATAACATTTAATTTTTCAGAATGAACAAACCTATAATTCCAAATTAGAAATCGATATTGAAAATCTGAGTCAACTCTATTTTATTTTAGACAAAGTTTTACATCGATTGCCAGATTAGTAGGGATATGGTAGTAAAAAAATTAACGGATTTAATTTAATTATAACATTCGGTAATCAATTAAAAAATAAATTAACATAAAAATGAAATAGATCCAAACATTGTAATAATAAAATGGTTTATACAATTAAAATAATAAATATTGATTGATACATTTCGTTTATTTACTATTTTAAAGTATCGTTTACATCAATCCACGAATTATGACTGTTGTTAAAACCTAACCATTTAACATATAATTTGTTTTTATTTTTTTTTATAATACGTTCAATGAGAAAGGTGTCGGGAAAAATGTTTTTTTTAATTCTTGTGTATAAAAACAGCCTAATATTATATTATTTGAACTATCTTTTAGTTGATAAGTTAATGGATCTGTATTTAAAATTTTAGAAATAGTGAACACTTCTGTTGACCAATTTGGTGTATAACCTTTACTGAAATTATGTTTATACTTAGATATTCTTACTTTGTCATTAATTTTAAATTTAAGTTTATTTGATGTATTAATTTGTAATGTTTTTCTTTTAATTGTAACCGGGTTGATCCGAGCTTCGTGTGGTGAACATTTTATTGTTGAATGTTTTGTATTATTATAATTATATACTAATTTAAAATTGAATTTATCCAATTCCATGAACCTGTTGATGTAAAATATTTGTAAATTTTATTTTTTATTGTTCTTATAACGCGTTCAACCATACCAGCCTTTATACTGCTGTATGTTGAATAATGTCTAATATGATACTTATTCATTATACTTTGAAATTCATTATTGTAAAATTCTGTTCCGTTATCTGTTTGTAATAATTTTGGTTGATTTTTTTTTAATATTTTTATTATACCTTTTGTACACTCCTTTGCTGTTTTATTTTTTAGTGCTTCTACCCACACATACTTGGTAAATGTATCTATAATAATTAAAATGAATTTAAAACCATTATTTTGTCTAGAATGTGGTTGCATGTCTATTAAATCAGCTTGCCAGAGATCATCTTTAAACCGTGTTACTACGCTTCGTCTAGGAAATATTTTTCTCGCTGGTCCATGTAACTCCTCAGCTAAACTGGTTAAGATTGTCATTATACTATAATATTTCTCTCGCGTAATTCTTCTAAAATTGATATAATTTCATTATTGACACCAGTATTACCAACATTTTGTGATGATGTTAGAAGATTTAATCTAGTTACTAGTTCATTCGGATCGTCATAATAAACTAATTGTGTTTGAGGTATTACATCTTTATATAAACCAGAACCTCTCTTAACCTTTGGGGTTGCAGTAAAATTAAACATTTTTTCATTCTTTGGATCTGTAGTCATAGAACTGTTTGCTGTTGGACGAAATTCAAATGGATCATTTGGTATAGTTGTATTATTATGAATATTACTACGTTTAGTGTTAGATCTAGATAAATGATCGGTAATTTGTGCTAAACTTAATCGAGGATTTCTTGAGTTATTAATTTTATCTTTTTTCTTCGTTAATTGCTTTTCCTCATTTTTCATTCTATCGTATAGAGGTTTTACAACATTCGTCCATTTATGAAACTTTGAGGTTTTAGGTTTCCCATCTGCTTTTAAATGAGCTCGTGAAGTTTTTAAAATGTCGTAATAAGATTCCATATCTTGTAGAGTTGTATTTTTTGGTTCTTTCTCACATAGTAAAGACCATAGTCCTTCAGTCCATGGATAGTATTTATTAAATAACTGTAAGTTACCATGACTAAAAGTTACAGAGTAGCCTCCTATTTTATATGAATCACTGGCTTTATCATAATACATACCATATGATTTATCATATCGTTTTGATGTAGGACGTTTATTGAAAAAATTTGAAAATGATGAATTTAATTCGTTATCATTATCATCATCACTAACGTCTGAAGTTTCCGGTTTTATTTCATCAGCCGGTTGTGTATTCTTTTCTGTTTGGTTGGTCAATGGTTCTATTATTGGTTTAAATGCTTCACGAAAATAGTTGTCGGAATCTATGATACCACGTTTCATTTCCATTATTTTTCGTTTTATATTTTTTTTGAGGTTATTAAATTTTCCAATAAAACTTTTTCTTTAATCATTTCAAATAATAATGTGAATATAACTGTATCGTATGACTATTGACAACACAATGTATATAATTTCAGTTATACTTTATATTTATATTTATACTTACATTTATTTTATTTTAATAAAAGTATGAAAACCACATCTATATCTTCCTTCATTCATTTCCCGAGTTTTATCAATAACCATAAACCCATAATCACTATGATTCCAACATAAATGGGAAATTTTCCGAAATTCAATGAAATCCATATCTGTAGACGAATGATCATTGAATATATGACGTAAATTTGTATCGTCTTGTTTTAGTATTATTAAAAAATTTGAGTTATCTCTTACTAACTGTTTTGGTATTTTAGAATATGTTTGTGCTAAATAAAATACTGAACTAGCACCTGAATGTCTACAAATTGAGAAGTATTCTCTGATTACTGACTGCGGACCACATATAACGTCATCAAAAATTATAATGGAATTTTTTTTAGTTAAGTTTGGTTTTATAACTTTATCAGCACTTGTAAAAATGAAAAAATTTGCACCTTTTATATCATCTATTATTTTTTTTAACAAAACATATTTTTCTTGATTTGAGGTTTTAGAGTATAGATAAATATTTTCAAATCTTAACCCGTTTTCATGGGTAATTAAATTATACATTATATTTTTTTTCCTGAACCACTAGGACCAACTAATATAGCACGTATGGTATCAGGTAATAATGATCCATGTTTTGATGGTTTTTTTTCTATCTGAACATCAACATTTGTAATATCTAATTTATCTTTCTGCTCAATCAAGTTCATTTTTTCGTATAAATACTCATGCATTTTTACTTTATAATCAGTTATAAATGATACGTTCAACTCATAAGTGTAAATCAGGTAAGACTGGTAAAGGATTTGTAAACTCACTTATAAATAGTCATCCGTTTGAAGCTCGTATTTCAAACTATTAGTATTGTTGACATGGTGCAAAATTAAAAAAAGTGACTAGATTGTGTTGATAAAGGAATAAACCCGTTGGATACTGCATGTTACGATCACGATATTTTGCATGCAACTAGAAAACATTTAGAAGATAGACATAAAGTGTTAGAACTTCGAGCTTGGGAAAGATTTAAAGCAAAAGATACACCTAGAAATAGAAAATCGTTGCGTACACCGTAATAAACGCAATGAAAGCTAAAAGAAAAATAGGAATGGGTTGTAAACGTAAACGGAAACGTACTACAAAAATAAAAATAAATGGTATAATGTTAGCGAAAAAAAAAGACGTTAAAAAAAAAAATGTTGGTAAAAGGTTGATTTTAACACCAGGTCAGACAGGTGGTGCAATTCCCTTAATACCTATTTTTGCAGGATTATCAGCACTTGGTAGTTTAATGTCTGGAAGTGCCAGTGTGTATAATGCAATACAAAATTCAAAAAGAAAGAAAGGTAATGGATTATATTTAAATAATAATGGATCAAGGAAAAAAAACTGATGAATACGCTACCTAACAGACCACTAACTTCTAGAGATATTATAAAATACGTTACAAAGTTTAATATCAGTCATTTCCGCGGAGTATTTTCACGTGATAACTTACCTAAAAAACCTCTCGCAATCGAATGCGGTATATTAAACTTAGACGTATCTTCCGGTAATGGAAGTCATTGGGTAGCGTTTTATAAATTAAAGATAAGGTTGAATATTTTGATAGCTTCGGTGATTTACCTCCACCGATTGAACTACAAAACTATTTTAAAGGAAACAAAATTAAATATAACTACACAAATTATCAAGATTTTAATTCATTTAATTGTGGACATTTATGTCTTAATTTTTTACAATGCAAGAATCAGTTACTTTAAGTTTATCTGGTAATACAACCACATTATCTGTACATTATTGTCCACCAATTGATGTATACGATGACTCGGAAATTGCTTTGTTAAATTTGCAAACATATAATACATTTGCAAACATAAACGAAACTAATAACAACTTCGAAATATATTTAGAAAACCCCGATCGTTTACTAAATAATATAAATTTCCAATCTGTTATATCACACTGAAAAAGGGGTGTTACGATATTAAGGATATTAAAAATCAAATTTTGGCCAAATAGATGACTTTAATAATGATAACGAATACTTTAGAATAAAATCGACAGAGAAAATGACTTTTGATATCGGGATTGATCAAATAGATTTTAGAACAACCATATTCAGTAATGGTATAATACGTTTTAACGTAAAGAACAGTATAGGACCTTTATTGGGTTTGAAAAAAAAAGTTATGAACCACACAATATGCACATTGAGGGTCATCGATCACAGAAAGTGACAAATTTAATCAGTGTTAACTCAATAAAAGTAATGTGTAATAGCTCAAGGTTCATTCAACAACCACATGTCAAGTCATTCAATTTATGAGTTTTCCCCTAGTGAGATCATAGGGTCTAAGCTGATTCAAACACCAAATAACCTAATATATTACAAATTAAATAAAACAAATATCGATTCAATAACTATACAATTAGTTGATCAAGATCATAATCCGATAAACAATTTAGGTGAGAAATTAATAATCAATCTACATATTAAACGTTACGGATCTTAATATGGGATTAAAATTTAATATAAGCCCATTACATAAAATAAATCTTGTTAGTCAAAACTAAAGCGGTACCGGTAACATCGAATAAAGTAAAAAAAATAACAACGAAAAATAAAACAATTTTAAAGGCTTTAGGTTATAAATTAAAGCAGAATGCCTGAAAGTGATATTTTAGATATAAGTTCGCCGTTTGAAACCGATTCTAAAATTACGAAAATCGAATATCATTCATATACACCGTATACAACTTCATTTAATAATAGCGATGAAATACGTATATCAATTCAACAAACAGATGTTTATCCATATCTGAATGAAAGCTTTATATATTTAGAAGGTCAAGTATCAGATGCTGGAAAAGTAAAACTTACTAATAACGGGTTTTCCTATCTCTTTGATCAAATACGACTTGAAATCAATGGAATAGAAGTAGATAGAACACGCGTACTTGGTATTACCAGTTCGTTAAAAGGTTATCTATCAGGTACACCTGATAATTATAATTGTTATGAAAATGCTGGTTGGATTTTTAAAAATAGTTCAAACCCAGCAAATAATAATGGAGAATTTAGTGCATGCATTCCGTTGAAATATTGGTTAGGTCTATTTGAAGACTTTAAAAAGATATTAGTTAATTCTAGATTAGAACTAATATTAACTCGATGTCATAACGATTTAAACGCTCTAAAGGTAATAACCAGTGCAAGTACAAATTCTGGAAAAGTTGATTTGAATAAAATAGTTTGGAAGGTTCCACATATTACTGTTGATGATGAAGAAAGGTTAAAATTATTAAAACTTATTGAAAAAAAAAAAGTTTGTTTATCCCGTTCAGATCTTTTGAAACTTTTGAATATCCTGAACTCGGAACCACAAAAAAAGTGTGGAACTTGAAGACAGCATCAAAATTAGAAAAACCACGATTTATCATAATTGGATTACAAAAAGGACGTAAAAATTCGTTAGAAAAAGATTGTAGTATATTTGATCACTGTAATATAACAAACGTTAAAGTATTTCTTAACTCAATAGCTTATCCATATGATAATTTGAATTTAGATTTTACGAAAAATAATTTCACCTTATTATATGATATGTATACATCGTTTCAAGAATCGTACTATGAAAAAAATATACGAAACCCCTTATTAAGTCCCTCTACTTTTCTATCGAACGCACCAATTGTAGTTATCGATACTTCAAAACAGAACGATTCGGCTACAGCATCATCAGTAGATGTACAATTGGAAATTGAAGCATCGGAATCTCTTACAGGTGTAACTGCTTATTGTTTATTAATTCATGATCGCATTGTTGAATATGTACCTTTTACTAGAGAAGTAAGAAAACTAGTGTGAATAATATTAAAAAACTGATTTATTTAAAATACTTGATGTTAAATACTATTAATTAATTTAAAATAAATAAACAAAATGATAATAAAAAAAATGATTTTATTTATTTCAGAAATTTAAACGAAAATGATTCGTTTAACTAATAACTAATCATGTTTTATTTTCAGTAAAAGTAATAGGGAGATTTTTATACTGAAAGAAGGACATTCCGCTTTAAACACATTTTGTGTCCCTATAAAAATGGAGCCAAACGCCTCATGGTTTCCTGAAACAACGTGGGGCGTCTGACTCCATTTTACAGCGGGAATTTCTTACACTGCAAGGGGACAATACCTCCTCAAACTTTTTTCATCTCCGCTGAAAAATGGAGCCAGACGCCCCATATTTATACTAAGAAATGGTTAGAAAAACCATGGGCGTCTGGCTCCATTTTACAGCGGGAATTTCTTACACTGCAAGGGGACCATACCCCCTCAAACTTCTTTCATCTCCGCTGAAAAATGGAGCCAGACGCCCCATATTTATACTACTATCACATTTTAATTGAATTGGTATCTGTACCAATAGGTAATAAATATTGACTATGATGTTCTTATTAAGTATGCCCTAATTTTATTTTTTTATTCACCGATTACATGCATCAGTTAGTATTAATGAACAATTAATAGAACAAAAAAATCCATCAAAATTATCTGGTTTCAGTTAATGTTATGTGGGAAGTTTACCTAAAAAAATATGCATCATAACATTGATTTCATTCTTCGAGCGGGTAGCATTTAATAGCCCAAGAAAAGTGGCCTAAGAATAAGCTCTGGCATTATATAGGGTATGCCAACATGTCAAATGATGATTGGGAAGTATTTGATGACACTAAGAAAAAATATAAGTTTTAGTAACAAAAAGTTGGTAATGTTGAATTTGTAATATATACAATCTAAGAAATGTATGTAATCAATAAAATGGTTTTTTAGTTATTACGAAATTGATTGTTTTTTTTTATTTATTCAAATATATTATATATTTATAAGTGATACAATATCTTTAATTAAATTACAAAACTTCAAGGATTAGTTGAATGATCTGAATATATTATGCATAAATAATGTAATATGTGTTCACCAAGAAAAAAAATACATCCATAAATAGATTAATACTATTATTCAAAATAAGGAACACATAGCTAGCTAATAAATGAATTTCAAAAGAATAAAAATAATTATTGGTTAAAATAAAATGTATTGAGAAAAAATTTTACTCTAATACAATAGTAATATAATTTATGATAACATGTAAGTATATACACAATACACGTCATATTCTAATTAAATTATTTAAGTATTCCATTTGATACCAATACAATTCTTTCTTCTAAGTAAACATAAAAAATATAATAGCCCTAATAATCAAGTAATCTACCATCTGTTTTATTTAATTTAATAAAATGATTAAAATTATATTTTTGCTTTTAATTCATGTAAATATAGTAAATATGTAGTACTTAGTGTCACTGATGAATTTTTTTTTTTTAACGAATTGATAATACAAAAAAAAAAAAAAATAATGAAATTTTTTTTATTCATTAGAATATTATACATTTCATTATGTGATATTATATTATAATATAATGTCTACCTGAGATGAGTTTAACTAATCTAATCTAATCGAATTAGTAAGTAGTACGACGAATGTAAAAGGGTACAGTTTTTTTTTAAATAGGGTACAAATGGATACAAATCGAGTACTAAAAAATGAAATTGGTCTGAACTAAATCGGTCGACTTTTGAACATTCCGGGTGCCGGGACGACGTCGCTACAGCGCCCGGACTTAATATTAGGTTTTACGACGAATATAAAGGGGTACAATTTTTTTTAAATAGGGTACAAATGGATACAAATCGAGTACTAAAAAATTAAATTGGTCTGAACTAAATCGGTCGACTTTTGAACATTCCGGGTGCCGGGACGACGTCGCTACAGCGCCCGGACTTAATATTAGGTTTTACGACAAATGTAAAGGGGTACAATTTTTTTTAAATAGGGTACAAATGGATACAAATCGGGTACAAAAAAATGAAATTGGTCTGAACTAAATCGGTCGACTTTTGAACATTCCGGGTGCCGGGACGACGTCGCTACAGCGCCCGGACTTAATATTAGGTTTTACGACAAATGTAAAGGGGTACAATTTTTTTTAAATAGGGTACAAATGGATACAAATCGGGTACTAAAAAATGAAATTGTTTAGGGGGAAATTTGATGAATTACGGGTGCCAGGACGACGGACCTCATTTATTTTTATTATAAAATATTATTAAAATTATTATGTTCGAACATGGAACGCTTTGCGATAGCAGAAACTTGCTCTGGACACCACGGGTGCGTGGTGATGGAGATAAGTGTCATCCAGCAAGTTTCCCTCTCCATCACTCGGTGACTTATACTATGCTGCTGGCTGTGCCGCCAGCCAGCCCGGCACCAGACAATTTGTTTCTCGTATATTTTGTCTTCTTCGAGCTGTTGATCCGGACACATAGTTGGGTCCGCTTGCCGTCTGTCTATGTACCTGATGATTCGTCCAGCCAACCCGGTGTGCAATATATAGTCATATCGCCACTTGTCGACACCTTTGCCATTTAGAACCACCTTTGGTTGTTCTTTCTGTATGTTGCTGTCGTTCGTGGTTGTCAACGACATTCACTCTCGTTTTGGCGGTGCCAGTGGAGAAACGTGCACGTGCAGGACTGGACGCATCGTTCCAGTATCCATAGCGGTGGTGTATCGGCGATGTCATTGGAGCCAGGTCGTAATAGTTGTTTTCTTGTTGAAATATTACGATATATATATATATATATATTGTTTATCATTATACCATACTGGGGCGCCCTTAATTATACTATTGTTATTATTATTATTTGTCATTCATTGTGAATTATCGACAATTGTATCGTCTTTTTATTAGTCAATTAATTTTGAGTTAATTTTGGGTAACCTACCAGTCCCATACATCAGGAGTCGATATAGCCAACCGCCGAATTTGTAGGAGCTATATCAGCGATCAACATATAATAAAATAATTATAATGAATAATGAATAAAATAAAATGTCCTTTTAAATTATAATAAAATGTTTTGTAAGAATATTATAAAATTGTGTGGAATCCTCTTAAAAATTATTGCAAGCACTTATTACAAGTTAAATGAATTTTATTAAAAAAATATATATTTATAATTAATATTTATATAAAATATTATGCATAATTTATTTTTTTTCGCAATTAAGTCGTTGCTGTCCGTGTCGAAACCAATTTTTTACGTGGTCTTCAAATTCTAGCTCAGTTGAATTAAATGTCTTCAGTGCAATATCTAATACAAAAAAAAAATAATAAGTTAAAATAAGATATTATATTCATTATATTTCATTACTCTTTATATAATTAATTTCAAGTTTTGAAGCTGGCAGTCATTTCGGAATCCTATCCACGAATATTTTGTTGCAAGTTGGTTTGTAAATAATCTTCCAAAAATTCTTTTTATAAAGTTGTTTTGTAGTATTTCCGCACATTTTAGTTACCAAATTAATCTGTAAAAGTATTTTATAGTGGTTATAAATACAAAAATAATTTGATATTTTGTGAGAGGTACCATCTAATTTCCAAATTCAATTTCCAAGGACAATTTTTTGTCTATATTTTGTAAAGATTCAACGTCTTTCAAAGGAAATAAATTTAAAAATTCGTAGTCGTTCTTAATATTATCATATTGAGTCATAACTGATGCTGTCGTGCTTATCTTTTCATATATTCTTTTAACATATGCTAATATAGTTGAGACTTTTTCAAGAATGAGTTTTAAAATTGAATTATCTGCAGTTGCTACAATAACATTAATAAAAAATATAATATTGATTAAAATAAAGCATTATTCAATAGAAAGAATTATACAAAATGAATAGTTATTTAAAAAAATGGATATTTGTATGGAGTAAGCACTTAATTAACAAAACTATTTGAAAGTATGAATAAGTATGATGTAATACTTTTAAGACATCTCATTAAGAGTTATAGTGCTGGGCATCTTATTATCACGTATAGTGCTTGAACAATTTGCAGGGCTCAATTCATAAATTGAAGTTAAAGCAGCTAAAAGTAAAAGTAAACCTTAATTTTATTATTAACCGATGTATAAACATAAAAAAAAAATATACACAATTAAATACTTAATACACGTAAACACTTCTGGTTCAATTATTGCAGGACAGTTTGTCATTTGATCCAATTTTTCAGGAGTTTTAAAATAATCAGCATTATTTCCATAAGATTGATAGCAAGTTGAAGCACAACTGTTTGTTATTTTTAATATTTAAATAGGTGTAAGCTGAGCACTGCTACATGTTATAACATTGTGTGTAAGAAAAATTATTAGATATAACTAATTACATGATTGAAATACAAATAAAACATTTCTTATATGTTATACTTATAACAACACCCATTATAAAATTCTTACATTAATTTATTTAAGTTAGTGCCAAAATCATACCCTATATTTTTAAACAGTTTGAACATTGATTGTATTATATGATTATATGAGTATAAGCATAGGCGTAAACTGGGGGGGGGAGAGAGGGGGCAACTGCCAACAAAAAAGTTGAAAACATTACATCATTTTTTTACAACCGAATCAAATAATTCAATGTTGATTGAGAATACTAATACTACAGCCGAAACAATTTTAGAAGCACCAAACGGTTCAGAAGCAACTGGTACGAATCTAACAGTTTTTCTATTTGAATACCTACATTTTCCTCCGGATATTTTTTGTTTACTTAGACTAATTATAATTATTATGTTTAATTTAAAGAACAATCAAAACCAGATCATAATTTATCAGAACAGGCAGAAGCCAAATTAAATACTATTAATGGTAGGAACTTGTATTAAATATGTTTACAAATTACTTTAGAGTCTATGTTTTATCTTGGCTGTTTGTGTTCAGTAAGTTTTTAATACTAATTATTTTTGTTAATAAATATTTTATTGATATAGATAAATAATGTTCTTAGATTTGTAATTGTAAGTGTTCCTTTATACATATAACTAATATACCTAACCCTATTTACTAATTAATTAATAATTATAATAAATTTATTAATAATTAAATATTAAAATATTTTTAACATTTATTACATTTTCATTCATATTATGATGTGTTCTTATTTAAACATCAATGAAACGGTTATAATTATTGACCTGTATTATGTATAGTTAATTAAATGTATAATGAAATATTTTTATTTTGTGATACATTTTTTTTTACATTTTAACTGTATACCTTCATGTTTTCTGTCTTAAAATATTCATAAATAATATTTAATATATGTAATATGTAGTATATACACAAATAATATGGGACCTGGTGGCTGGTATTAATATTTATATTAAAAATCTTTATAGCGTATGTTACATTAGACATTAGTAACAAATAAGTATTCTTTATTTATAATATATTAAATATGATAATTATGCATTTAGGTACATTGATTAGTATAGTTAGTTGGTTAAGTTTGCTTTTGCCTAATAGATTTGTGCCTTTGCACCTTGATAAAAAAAAAAATGATCCATATTTTATATTATTAACAAATTAATACATTTTATTGGTATAATTTAAATGTTTAACTATTTACCAAATCATTTTTATTCATTGAACATTCCTACATACCTACATTTCTAAATAATTTTAATAACTGTAGATGCAGAAAACAGGGATCCAGTGAAAGGATATAAGAATGCAATACAATTTTTAGCTCTGAAGGAAGGCCCATTTCAGCCAAAAAATACATTATATCCAGTTATTAATGGACGGAAATTTCGTGAAGCATGGTTTAATCAATACCAATGACTTGAATATAGTGCAGCTCTGAATGCTGCTTTTTGCTTTTTTTTGTATAAACCGAATAAAATGGATGATGCATTTATTTGTAAAGGTTATAATAATTGGAAAAAAGCAATCGAAAAATTTAACAGTCACCAAAAAAGTAATATTCAT
>NW_026083298.1:0-46188 GCF_020184175.1 Aphis gossypii
AGAAATAAATGTCATATTTAAAAATGTACAACCAAATGACCCTCTATGAACACTGTTTTTAATTTGACTAAAAACGTAATGCATATCCACTATTCGTCTTCCCGAACTTTCATCAACATCACATTGCCTGTTGAAGAATTAAATTTATTACGACTCATCTTCAATCAAAATATAAATTTTAAATGCATACTTAATTTCTTGATTACTAAGTATAGATTCGTCCACTGTTAAGTTATGTAAATTTTCTTCAGTATCCCAATAATTAATTGCATTATCCTCCGGATCATTTATTTTTCTAATTTTTTTTTCAAAAATCGTTGGAGTTCTCATATACATTCAAATTTATATAATCAGAATTTTAATTTAAATTATTAAACATTTTTAATTTACCTAATTGTTTCCCTTGATGTGCATGATAGTTGATTGTCATCACCCAAGAAAAAAGGTTCCACAACAGATTCTACGCCCTCTGGATTGGGACTTAATTAAAAACGATGTATTGTTATAACTGATATTACGTTATTATTTATACATATTTTATATTTTAATCATTTAGTATTTTACTTACTTGGTTTTGTTTTGAATTCCTAGAAAGTTCATCACTCGAGAACTCAATTTCTTTTTAGTTGATAACTTTTTTGATGGTTGACGAGTACGTTTTTTAAGTTGATCCATCTTAACGTTAAATAAAAATAATTAAACCACAATAAAAATTCAATTAGAATGTAAGTTGTTACTGGTGTGGACAGTTTTACAGAATGACAATAATTTTGATGTCTTCTCATTTTGATATGCACTATTATCGTTGATCATAATATTTAATTATATAATTACCTTATACTAATGAATAATGCGAGTAATAAAATAATAATAATTTAATTATCACAAATAGGTACTTACTTTTATACTAGGGTGACCAGACATCCCGTTTAAAACGGGATTGTCCCGTTTTTGGTCATCATGTCCCGTTGTCCCGACAAACTTCGAACGGGACGCTTTTTATCCCGTTTTTAGAAGATTGTCCCGTTTTAATCCCGTTTTTTCCTTATTATTATATTATGTTTGTGAAAAAAAATATCGATGTATGAAACGAATATTAAACAGTTTTACTAGTATTTGTGTTTAAAATTAGAAACCAAATTTATAAATAACAGATAACACTAACAATAATTACGCTTACGATATACAATTATTATCTTTTATTATCTTTTATTATTATTGCATTATATTATATTATTATACATGCATGACGTGTACGCGGAACGACCCATCGACGGTCGTCCGCTATTTTTGTTTGTCAATTTTTACGAATATCTAGTATCGTCGATGCCTACAGTCAGCAGTCGAAATGGAGTTGTTATTTTGAACCGTTCAACATTTTTCGATGGACTCAATTATTAGATATTTCGGTTTGAATAGACGTTAAAGAAAGTATTCAATATTTATTTTAAAATAAAAAATTCAACCTGGATGAGGATAAGTTATTTGATGAATCTAATTATGAATCTAATTCATGTGATACAAGTTTAACCTTCTCAACAATTATTTGGTTATTCTTGGAACAAATGCATTTGTAGAAAGAATATTTTCAATAACAAATGTATTGTGGATAGTTTTATTGAAAAAACTGTTTTAATGTAGAAACCATTATATCAATAATTATTAAAAAACAGCACTTTAACTTGTTCACAATTTCATAAATTCCTTTTGAACTACCCAAAATTGTTAAATTCGATAAGTTCTTCAAAAAATATGAAAACATAGTAGAAAATGTGGAAGAAGGATTATCAAAATCACGAATAATGAAGAAAGCTGATGTTTTAAATTTCCTAATTTTTGTTAAGAAAAAAATGAATCAGTATAATTGGTAACAACGTATAAATTGTTTAATTGTTTAAAAAATTATAAAATTTTAACACTTTTATTATTTATGCTATTTACTCAAAAAATGGTAAATTAATAAGAAAATAATTGTTTGTGATATGACTTAAATTTATATTTTTACTATATTATACAGCTTATTATGTATGAATTTATATAGAACAGTTTTTTTTTTGGAGGAGGGATGGGTGCCGGGGAGGAAGAAACAAATGTCCCGTTTTTTTATTTTCTTAATATGGTCACCCTATATTTATACTATCTCTAATGTAGAAATGATAGTAGATATAATACTTATAATATAATATATTAGATATTAAAACTATCTTGAACAAATTATGGTCATTACTCATTAGTGTTGGGAATTTTAATTATTGACGTATTATACATATATACATTTATTTAGATTTAGTAAGAGCAAACAAAAGTTTCTACCAATATATGTCATACTGTCGCCTTTTTACTTGAAAATAACCGAATGTTTACATATATTAAATAGGTATAAAAATTTTATACTACAACACCTATAGACTATAGTAGATTAATTCTAGTTTTATATGAAAAATACTTTGACCACATATTTTCTACTGATGATTAGTGTAATCATGTGGATATCAATAAATATTTACATAGTAATCTCAATACGTTTATACACAGTTATATATTATTTAGGGTATTATATGTACTACATTCTAGCAATTAGTTTTTGATTCAACTATTTCAATAAAATCATTAAATTGATGTATGCATTTATGTTTAGTTTACAAAAATCTGTATCTAGTATAAAAATATTTTATAATAAATTAAAATATTTATATTTTAATTCCACGGCATTCTTTTAAAAAAGCCCTGCAAAAGTTATCAACAATGATTTTTTTCAGGAGTAAACGACATATTTCTTTTGTATATACTTATACTCAGTTAAATTAAAACATTTTCATTTTTTAAATCTAACCACTATTTATATTGAAAAATTTCCTACAGTTAGAAAAAAAAAATTGTCGAGATCGTACATTTTTCAGCTGAGTTTTGGCAACTTTATGATACTTATGTGGTTTCAACATGTGTTTAGCTTATTAGAATATGAATTTGAATTATTATATCGAAATAATTCAAATAATATTCATGGGCCATATTATTTTCCTTATCGGTACTCTGGGTATTTATAAAACGCGCGCGGCTAGATAACCGGTTTCGATCTAGGTGAGGTACCGCTGCGTATGCGCGAAGTGTGGGGAATGAGTACAGTTTTAGAACAGTGCCGCTGTAGTTTCGATAGCAGCACACGACGGCCGTAAAATTATAATTTTTTTACAAAAAACATGGTTTTTTGATTCCAATAGTACTCAAGTCTCATTAGTCGTAGAAACATGATTTTGGTACCAAATTAAACGTGAGAAGTTGTACTAAAAACTGTTGGAACAGAATTTTGATATCTCAATTTGCTGATTTTATATAATTTTTTTAAAATTTTAAAATTTTAACAAATTTCAAATATAAATAAAATCGGTTTGAAAACAAATTTCAAAAATTTGTTCCAACAGTTTTTATTACAACTTCTCACGTTTAATTTGGTACAAAAATCATGTTTCTACGACTAATGAGACTTGAGTACTATTGGAATCAAAAAACCATGTTTTACGGTCGATTTTTTCCTAGTGTGACGGCCTCTTAAAACCTTAACAAATCTGAAAACATATTTTTTTTTCAAAAGTGTCGCACATTCTCATCAAAATATGAAAATAATATATTTTCAAACATTTTAAAGCTTTTTGAAATATATATTCGTATGGTTTCGCAACATTTATAATTAACAAATTTTGATTGGATAAAAACTAATAGTGTGTAAAAATAATAATAATAATAATAATAACAGTTTTAAAGATTGTAGTTCCAGTCGGTAACTTTTGTCATTGTATTGTCATAGTTGGATTGAAAGTTCTTTGAGCTATTTAACTGCGTCTTTGATGAGATTATGTAAATCATTTAGGGTGCCATCAAATGCATATAACTCACACTCGTCGTTTATGTGTTTCATCGTTTGTTTTTCAGCGCCGCATTCACATTTTTCTGTGTTTTTTAATATTTAATTTTTTTAGGGCTGTAGCACATCTTCCCTGGTCTGTGCGGAATCTATTTAATATTACCCATTCTCTTCTGGGTAGTTTGAAACCTGGAACCAAAATTCCTGGTATATGTATTAGATTTTTGTTTACTACAGTTCTTCTTTCCCATGAAGAATGCCATTTTTCCATGATCGTCTTATTTTCTGACGGTGATTCCTCAACAGCTATCCAAATGGGGTTCTTGACTTGAGGCGAGTTCTTGGGGGATTTAATAGGACAGAGTTTATTGGTAGTTGTTGGTTATTTTTGTAATTATTCCACTCATTTATTGGAAATTCTTTGCGTCTTAGTGGCGGAGGGGGAATATTTGATAGTACTGTTAACCATGGGGTAGATGTGGGCTTAAGTGTTCCGCTTATTATGCACATGGTTGTATTTAACTGAGTGTCTATTTTTTTAGCATATTTGCTTTTAGTCCATACCAGTGCGCAGTATTCTGCAGCTGAGTACATCAATGAAAAAGCAGCTATTCTTAACGTTTCTGCTCCAGCTCCCGATCCAGTCACCGTTAGCTTCGTTAATAAATTATTCCTTGTTTTTATCTTCTGCGTCAGCTTTTCTATGAGTGACCCGTATGTTTAGAGATCGATCTAAAGTGATACCAAGGTATTTTGGTGCAGGGTTGTGCTGCACACTTTCCTCATCGAATATGATATTAATCGTTGTGAATGCTTGTCTATTATTTAGATGAAAGTTTATAGATTCGGTTTTATGCGGATTTGGTTAGAGCCTCCATTTTTAAAGTACAGAATTAGGGTCTCTAGGTTCTCTTCAGGTGTTTTCGAAACTCGATATATCTTTATCCTGGCATGCTAAGGCTGTATCGTCAGCGTACTGTAATTTGTTAGATTCAGTCTTGGACATGTCATGGATGTATAGGTTGAAAAGTAAAGGGGTCATTACAGAGCCTTGGGCCAGTCCATTGTTCAATTTTCTCTATTTGGTTTTTTTCCATTTAAGTGAACTATCATCCGCCTGTTTGTTAACATGCTTTTAATAAGGTCTATCGTCTTTTTGCACCATACTACTCTGCTGAGTTTTAAGAGCAATCCTTCCCTTTACACTGTGTCGTACACAGAAGATAAGTCTATTAGGATAGCGCCTGTTTTCATGCATTTTTGATATCCTGCATCCTGCTTCGATAAAGGATATTAAGGTGAGAACTTGCTCACAACACGATCGACCCTCGCGGAAATCGGCTTGTTCTATTGGTAGAACTTTGTCGGTAAGTGGCTGTATCCTATTTTGTGTTATACGCTCAAACAGTTTGAAGCTGCAGCTTAAAAGTGCGACTGATCGGAAGTGGGCGGGGATGCTACCGTCTTTATCTGGTTTCTTTACTGCTACTATTTTTGTTGGATACAAGTTATTTCAAATTTTGCGCGGTCATGCCGTAATTTTGTCACGCCGGAGCGTTGTCGCCGCCGCGACACGTAATCTAACCTTTGGACCCCCGATATCGCCGCGACCAAGATAGTCGTCGCCGGTGCCCCGCCGCCGTCTTTTGTCGTATTTCTACCGTCAACAGAACTGGTCTACGATCCGGTGTCCCGTCACCGTTACTCCGCCATTGTTTTTGTGTTTGGCCGTCTGAGCTCATCCGAGTTGATCGTCGTTTCGCGCCCTGTCGTATTCGCGGTCGTAGTGTTTTTTGGCTTGCGTGCCATCCGGTTTATTGTATTTTGTACCGTCGCCCGTCCGTTTCTACGCAGTACAACCCAAGCCGGTCTGCTCACCCACGTGTCCTTGCCCGTCCGTTCTACGCTGTGCAAGCACGTGGCCGTGATCCTCGTCATTTTTTGTATGTTTGTGCCGTCGCCCGTCTGTCTTACGCAGTGCGACCCGTGTAGTGCAACCCTTTTCGCGTATTGTTCGCCCGCGACGTCGATTTCGCCGCGCGAACACGTTAAAACATATTCAGCCATTTTGTCACTTTTGCCGTGGTCTACGCCGTGACAACGGACGCCCACGCGCAACGGTTCGCGTCGTCGAGTTCGCGACCGTTATTGCCATCCGAGCACGCATCGTCCGGTGGTTTTATGTTCTCCACGCTCGCTCTATTCGAGTGATCTAACGTACACCCGTACACATCGTCGTTGCCCCGTTTTCGTCGTGATCAACATTCGCGCAGTTGTCGCAGCTCCATTCAGCGCCCCCGACGGGTATCATCGACCAGTTATCTCACGTTATCAACATCAATATCGCCGGGTATTAGCAGCTGGTCGTACACGCGATTTATTATTTGTCATTATTAATTGGTTGTCGATTTATTATCCGACGTTGTAATTTGTATTTTGTATTTTTTTATTTGTTCAATCGTTTTCCGCCGATCGATTTGTGAACGTGCGCCCCATTTACTAACCCTAGCACGTAAGATTATTTCTTTGCAGAATCGACGCAATAAATTTATATATATTATCAGTCATAAAATTCTTTTGTTTTATATTAGTGTTAGGGTGCTATCACTCATCATCGTTTAGTCATAGGAGTTAACCAGCCTCTTCACCCCCTACTATTAGTGTTATACAGTCCATTCTCATTCTCTACCAGGTTACAGGATCGACAAGACAATCGAACACACAACGGGTTGCGTGTTGGCAGCCGTTCGCGCGCGCACACATACACTCGTACCCGTACTCCGCCGTGCCGGCTTTACTTGTGCAGCCGCTAACGCATAATTTTGGGTTTTTTAAATTGTCTTGGTAGATGTCCGGTTTTTTAAATGTTACTGTACAAAGTAATTAGGTACAGATTTGCTGCGGGACCATGGTTTGGTAAGAATTCCCGTTTTAACTGGTGTGAGGAAGGTCTCTTTTTTCTTTACGTAATTAGCTTTTTACTTTTGTAGAACAGTGTTTGTCAACTATCCCCTTTGATGATTTTAGAAGGTGTTCTGCTATATTATTGGCCGTTGGTTTACTTGTTTGATTTGTTGCGTGTTCTTGAGTAGATCCAAGTATTCTTATTAGGCCCCTTGCTTTCCTACTTGAATGTATGGAATTTAGTCCCTCAATTTTGTCCATCCAGGATTTTCTTCATTGGTCATCGAAGGCTTTCATTAAAGCATCTGCAATATCTTCATTTCCATTTTCTCTATATCCGTCCATTAGGTTCTCTTAGTGTTTATTCCATCCTGGAATGTATTCCATTCGGTATCCTTTGCCCTCTGGAGATATTTCTCTTAGTTGATGCTATTATGACTTTGACAAATCTGTTATATGATCCTGGGATCTGTGGGCTCCATTTAACAATTTAATGTAGATCTTTTTAGAACAATGGCCAATTCGCATTTTTGAGGCTCCATCTTGGGATTGGTGCTGACATTACAAGTTGAACCACTAGTCCCTATTCTACTATCACAGGCCTATGTTGACTGTGTGTAAAATAATCTATGATTGTTTTATTTGGCTTTGGAACTTCGTTTAGTGATTTCCTTGATATTATGCACCGATCAATGGAGTAATATTATTTTCATCTGGCGGATTTAAAAGTACCTTTCCCTTTTGGGTCATATATTAGGTAGAGATCATTGTTTGTTGTATGGCCATGGAGAGTCTCACTATTCTCGTCATTTGCCTCGTAGCCCTATTCTTGGAGGTGACTGTTGTAGTATCCTACGTATAATGTAGGGCGTTCACAGAGTCTAAGTGATACTGTTTCCTATTTGTTATTAGTTTGCTTATGCCTTATATTCACTATTTTCAGGCCGGCTATAGCTATGCAAATTGTTTGCGTTTAATTCTGGTCACTTTGATGTAATATATGTGTATCTGTGATATCAATCCTGACGTAAGTTGCAATGCCGTACGCCTTGTTTTGTATAGATGCTTTTATCTTGTAGCCTTCGATCTTCCCTCTCGATTCTAAGTTATTGTTGTCGTATGTGTGTGTCTTCTGGAGAGCAATAACGTGAACATCGAGGCCTTTAATTGACTTGGCTAGGTATTCGCATTTTTATTTTGAGATGTATTCTATGTTGAGCTGATATAACCTAAGGGTGTGCCTTACATCTCTCTTTCGAGAGTATTAATTAGGAATATTTTTGGTGTTTCAATCTAGTTTGTTTGCTGTGTTGTTGTGAAAACGCTGTGATTCCAAATGGCTTGTACAGCCCCAAGTCGACGACATTGATACGGGTATTATCCTCGTATGCAGGGTGGGTCGTTTGTAGGCTGTCGCCACATTTTTTTAAATAACTAGTGAAAACACTAAAATGAATAATATTGAAATTTCTTGAAATTGAAATTGCGATCAGTATGCTCATTTAATTGAACATTATTTGCAAAAATGTACTTACTTTTCTTCATCGCCTAAAAATTAAATTGCTAACCTACTTGTTTTGAATACGTACTTAATAGGTTTTCATAAGATAAAGTAAGTATGAATAGAAATTATATAATTTTATTATTCGTGTAAAATTAATGATTTGTTGAGTGAATTATGAAGGAGCTCACGACACACCACCAAACCACGTAATTTTATTAGGTACCGTTATGGCGTTATAGAATATTGTATATTGTTATATTTTATATACATATGTGAACTTTTAATTAAATTACTATGGAATGGTGTAATATTAGTATTAGGACAAAAATGAACATAATATCATCAATATTTAAATTAATTTTAAGTGGATATTATGGGTACCATGAAAATATTCCAGTAACGGCTTGTTTAAACTTTTTTAAACTAAATTGTGTGTTCAATGTTTTCATTCGTTTCCTATGTAGTTTTACAATAATTCAGGTCCCAGAAAAAAACATCGAGTTAGAAATTATTAGAGTTTGGTATATAAGATTTCTATGAATCAGTTGGTCTTAAAAAACTTCTTAAATATATTTATTATAATAATTTTCATTAATATATCAATATTATGGTTTTGAGTAATGAATTTCGGGGTGTGTGGGGATGGAGCCCTCCGTCTACCATGACTCAATTACATGTTAAAACATCCCCGTAAAATGAATCCTAGATACACGCCAATGCATTGATGTATATTGTTTTCTACTTTTTACAGTAGAAATAATGTTTCGATTTTCAACTTCCATATCTTTTATAGTAGGAATGTGAATTAAGTTAGAACTCTGGGGATCAAAAATTCAAAAATAAAAAATCCTAATTTTTTTCTTAATAATTGGAAAAAACAAAAAACAAAGAAATATAAGTACCTAAGTATAGGTAGGTACTCAGTACTAAATAGCCATATATATATGTTGATAGATCGCCTTAGCTCAAAATCATTTTTCATATTATGCAATGAATTATCACTCTCTTCAATTTTAATGCATACATTACAATTACATAATATTTTGACTTACTCAATAACGAGGTACAGTACTGTACAGTAGAGCTTTACATATTTTCCGCTTATTTATGAATGTAAATTGTTATTTTAATTATTATTTTAATGTATGACGTTATGACGTGTGTTCTGGACTGAGTGCACACGGCTCTTGGTCACACTCTTGTAAGAAAAAAAAAATTAAAAAACTAAGAATTCAATATTTAATACATATACATGTTATAATATCAACTCTGTTTTAGTAAGAACCGTGAGATAGCATTGGACCAATTGTCACAAATGAAAGCAAAAAAAAAGGAAACCGATGAAGAAAAACAAAATGACAAAGACTTTGAAAGAAGGTTGTTAATGAAAATTAAAGAAGAGTATGGATTACATCATATGATAATATTATAAATGTAAACTTCAATTATATTATATTATATTCTTTTTTTTTTTTTTAAGAGATAAAATATTAAAAGAAGAATATGCAAAAAAAAAAGAACAAAGGAAAAACGAAAAAAAAATTATATATGATGGGGATGCAAATATACCGGGTGCATATGTAAGTTTAGTTATATATCATATCAATATTCTCTTCTCACAACGGTCCGGAGGACTAAGCGCCCGTCGTACGCCATAGTAAGGCCCGTTGGTTCCACAACTATTTTTAACATTTTTTTTATGATGACAATAGTTATGAAAAAAAATGTTTAAAATAATAAATAAATAATACGTTTTAAAATTAAGAAAGTCCTTCGTGGTAACGAGTGTAAAACAATAAATTATCTTTATTTTGTAGAATGCAAACCCTCTTTTAGCATAATATTTCTGAGGGTTGGAATTTTCAGTATAGAATAGATACTTATAATTGATATATTTTAGGTAAATGTAATGTTATATACATACCTAGTACCTACATAATATTATTAAGACTCAGTGGTAAATTTTAATATTCTGTTTACAGCCCATGTGTTTTCCGCTACGGCGGATTGTGGCCCGTTGCAGAAAATGCAAAAAAAATGGGCTTGACAATAAGATATCAACACAGTGATTACGGCACAGATGCGGTCGGCACAGTTGCGGTCAATACCTTTTTGGTGGCACTTGCGGTCACTGTTTTTTTTTACATATTTGAACTGGTTTTTACAATACTGATGTAATAATAACAAAGTTAAACTTAAACTATATTAACTTTCCTTTGCACTTTTACAGGCTTAAGACTGGCAATAAATATTATTTAATATTTACTGGCGTGCTTAAAATTGTTTATTTTATATATATTTATTGTAAACTATTCTGATATAAATATAAAATATATAATTATTAATTTGTAGACTCTATTTTATTGAGACATGTCAGTTAATTGTTATTGCCTATTAATCAAGTTTTTGTGTGAAAGAAAATATTGTTATAATATTAATATTGTTAATATTAATATTGTTATAATATTTTTTTATTTGTTTATTTGTTTATGATTTTAATAATGTTACATTACACTTGACAGTAGAATTGTAAAAACATTAAAATCATATGAAGAGGACAGATAGGTACTTAAAAAAATATTTAACAATATTTTCTTTCATACAAAAACTTGATTAATAGTCAATAACAATTAACCGACATGTCTCAATAAAATAGAGTCTACAAATTAATAATTATGTATTTTATATTTATATCAGAATAGTTTACAATAAATATATATAAAAAAAACAACTTTTAAGCACGCCAGTAAATATTAAATAATATTTATTGCCAGTCCTAAGCCTGTAAAAATGCGAAGGAAAGTTAATATAGTTTAAGTTTAACTTTGTTATTATTACATCAGTATTGTAAAAATCAGTTCAAATATGTAAAAAAAAATAGTGACCGCAAGTGCCACCAAAAAGGTATTGACCGCAACTGTGAAATCACAGTTCAACTCTAAAATCTTTATCATTGTGCCATCTCAAGTTTGCAGACGTTAAATAAAGGTAATAAACGTTTTGCACCTATTTTACAATGCAACGCAATCCAGTATAACGCGCAAGAATATTCATGTTTGTCGCTGTGGGAACAGTGCTCACCACCGCCGACGTCGTCATCCAGCCAAGTGTCAGCTGATCCCGTCACCAGACCAGATGAGCTTTTTTTATTATTTATTTGTTGTTTTTTTTTGTGTTATCTCTAGTGTTACCTATATACGGCGATCTACATGTCGTATAGGCGTTAGGTATTGGCCCCCACATATTTAATTGTCAGGTGTGATCATGCCCCCTTTTTATGTGTATGCTATTTACACATAGGTACACAGGGTGATTTTTTTATCAAACAACACTCATTATTTCCAAAAGTATTCATTTTTTTGAAAATATTTTTTTACATAGTTTCTAATTGTTAAAACGTTTTTATAAAAAAATTATATTTTTAAATATTTTTTTTCCTTATAATTTCTTAAGTTTTTTACTTTTTTGAATGACAACATAGATTTTTAATTTCATATTCCAAAGCAGAATAATTTTCTGAGTAATTCGATACATAAAAATCAAATTTAGGGTGAGTAGTTTATGAGTTATACGTATTTAAAGTTTAGCTGCACGGAGTGGAGTGGTACGGGGTTACCCCGCAAATTGTTTGTCCACTACTCTGCTTGTCTAAACTTTGAATAAGTATAACTCATAAACTACTCACCCTAAATTCGATTTTTATGTATCAAAATACTCAAAAAATTATTCTGCTTTGGAATATGAAATTAAAAATCTATGTTGTCATTCAAAAAAGTAAAAAACTTAAAAAATTATAAGGATAAAAAATATTTAAAAATATATATTTTTTTTAAAAATGTTGTTTTTTTTAACAATTTGAAACTATGTAAAAAAATATTTTCAAAAAAATGAATACTTTTGGAAATAATGAGTGTTGTTTGATAAAAGATTCACCCTGTATAATATGTGAAATATGATATTTTTAATTAGGTAATCGACAATATTTAAATCTTAGAACATATTATACTAGGTAGTATATTATCTAAGATTTAAATAATAATACTAGCTATCATTTGTTTTTCTAAACCGCATGTCATCGGTGTTGTTTCTTACCACGGACTAAGATATATCTAAGTCCGTGTTTCTTACTTACATTAATTTAAGTACCTATTCACTCACAGAGATTCACGTCCGCCAGTGTCGCGTAGCCAGCCATAGACGTTAAGCTCGACAGCTCCGTGACGGTGCTTCAACAATATTGATAAGAAACCCCGTAATGAAAACTTACGTTTCATTTCACATCTAAAAGTCAAAACAAAAGACTGTAAAGTACTTTAAAACCAGTAAAAATTGTAATAAAGGCGTTTATAGACATGTGAAAGTTTCGTGATATGAATAATGAATACAAACCAGGAAAGAGATAGTAGTTATTTTGCTACTTCGTACTTACTAATTTTATCGTCGAATAAAAGGTTGTATATTATAAATTAATAATTATAATACAATACATAAATAAAATAACAACATTTTATGAAGAAAACAATATAGTATATTATGAGTTATGACGTACAATACAATTATTGTTTGTTATTAAAAATAATGTTAGTAATATACTATTGTAACGTGGTTGGAGAACCTTATTACTAGGGCTAGGGACTTCTAGAAATTTGCATGTTATGATATTCCATAGCCTTACTTATTACGATATTAATTATCCAGGGAAGGTATTCTATTCCTTATGGATAAGTTTTCCGTAGCTGGGGATTAGAAGACTATAATGAGGTGATTATCAATAACTAGACACGTTTGGTTTATATATTTAAAATATAGATTACAGTATGGTAGTTGACTGTTAATATTTGTAATGCTTGGTTTGCTCTCGTTGAAGGTTGTAATGAAAACAACACTACCGCCAGTAGCGCATAATTCACCTTACTACGATCATTTCACGCTAAAATTTAACGATAGAGGGCGCGTATGGAAATGCGTTTTGAAGGTAGTCAAATTATAAACCCATTAACGTTAATTAATATACTTTAATTAACTAAAATGATGACTAAAAGTTATTAAGTATCGTATTATTTATCCTAATGTCGCTTTCCAGTCGAAAAGTAGAAAACTCTGTTTTAGTAAAAACCGTCAGATAGCATTGGACCAATTGTCACAAATTAAAGCAAAAAAAAAGGAAACCGATGAAGAAAAACAAAATGACAAAGACTTTGAAAGAAGGTTGTTAATGAAAATTAAAGAAGAGTATGGATTACATCATATAATAATATTATAAATGTAAACTTCAATTATAAAATATTATATTCTTTTTTTTTAAGAGATACAATATTAAAAGAAGAATATGAAAAAATAAGAACAAAGGAAAAACGAAAAAAAAATTATATATGATGGGGATGCAAATATACCGGGAGCATATGTAAGTTTAGTTATATATCATATCAATATTCTCTTCTCACAACGGTCCGGAGGACTAAGCGCCCGTCGTACGCCATAGTAAGGCCCGTTGGTGCCACAACTATTTTTAAAATTTTTTTTATGATGACAATAGTTATGAAAAAAAATGTTTAAAATAATAAATATAATCTATAATATTCAATGTATTCTAAATTTAAACTATAACTAAACGTTTCGTTACTCAATTAACGATATTGAGGTTGAGGTGGTTGCGGGTTGAGGCTCCATAACTGTCCATTTCATACTACTCTCGTTTAATCGGTTACCAGCGATAATTAAAAATTATAATAAAATATAATCTATGATGGTGCATTATTCTTGCAATTCTTGTTATTCTTGCGGGGATACATCAATCTCTGAACACCCATTTTCCAGCGCATATTGTAGACATGAGACTTTTCCTCTCATCCTGGCCAGATCACACGTACGTTTGTCCCACGGGCAACCGTGTTCATGGGCATACCGCAGCAAATCAATATGCCCACTGCCTGCGGCCCACATACACGTCTCCTCGTTCCACGGGCATCCGTGTTCATGCGCATACCGCAAGACATCCACGTGCCCGTAGGTTGCGGCCGCGATACTTGTTCTCACGTCCCATGGACAACCGTTTTCATGGGCATACCGCAGCACATCAATGTTACCGTATTCCGCGGCTATCTTACACGTTACCCCGTTCCACGGGCAGCTGTGTTCATGCGCATACTGTAAGACATCCACGTGCCCGGACACTGCGGCTGCGTTACACGGGTCCTCATCCAATGGACAACCGTGTTCATGGGCATACCGCAGCATGTCCATGTGCCCACGTTTTGCAGCTGCCTCACACGTGGTCTCGTTCCACGGGCAACCGTTTTCATGCGCATACCGCAAGACATCCACGTGCCCGTAGGTTGCGGCCGCGATACTTGTTCTCACGTCCCATGGACAACCGTTTTCATGGGCATACCGCAGCAAATCAATATGCCCACTGCCTGCGGCCCACATACACGTGCCCTCGTTCCACGGGCATCCGTGTTCATGCGCATACCGCAAGACATCCATGTTCCCGAAGGCTGCAGCCATGCTACACGTGAATTCATTCCACGGGCAGCCGTGTTCATGGGCATACCGCAGCACATCAATATTCCCACAGGCTGGGGCCGCCATACACGTGTCCTCGTTCCATAGACAACCGTTTTCATGCGCATACCGTAAGACATCGATGTGCCCGTAGCCTGCGGCTGCGTTACACGTGAGCTCATCCCATGGACAACCGTGTTCATGGGCATACCGCAGCATGTCCATGTGCCCACGTCTTGCAGCTGCCTCACACGTGGTCTCGTTCCACGGGCAACCGTTTTCATGCGCATACCGCAAGACATCCACGTGCCCGTAGGTTGCGGCCGCGATACTCGTTCTCACGTCCCATGGACAACCGTGTTCATGGGCATACCGCAGCATGTCCATGTGCCCACGTTTTGCAGCTGCCTCACACGTGGTCTCGTTCCACGGGCAACCGTTTTCATGCGCATACCGCAACAAATCTGTTGAATATAATTTAACATTGTATAAAAGTAGCATTATAATGTGCAATAACAACAACATAGTAAGTTGTTATTGCAATCTGTTAAATCACACCACATATGGCGTGATATTAAATTAGCAAATAAGAGAGCTTGTAAAATGGCGTGAGCCATGGGTCAATAGATCATTAGTATATAAGGCTGTGTATTAGTGTACTATGCACGGCATTTTAGTATTGTCTAGGTGTACGTCATGTATGTTTCGTAAGCATAGAACTTACATTGTTAGAAGGCAATTTACTTTTCATACTTAGTTATGTGTTTTAGTTATAGTGAAATATTACGTATTCTTATTATAACTAATTGTGTTGTATATTTAATCTTTTGTCGATCCATTTTATAATCCTCGTTCAACAGGTTATGGGCCCAGATCACTATAGATCTCCAGATCATCATCAGTGGTGATTACAGAACAACAAAAGAACAATTTCAACATTAGAAATTGTCAGGTTCTAACGGGGAGCTAATAGACTAAGGTACATTTTTGCAGTTCATAGATTTGATCAAGTCATGGAGGACTCGGTCAAGGTGTCAAAATTGGCGAACGCAGAAGGATGGCCATTGTGGAAGTTCCAGATGAAAATAATTATTAACTCATACGAGTTAGGAAGTTTGGTTACAGGGGAATGGGTGAAACCCGGTTCCATGATAACTAGAATTTCGGACAAAGAATCCGATGAAGAGGCAAGAAGCCGGTATACAAATCAATTGAACGCATGGACAAAAGCAGACACAAAGTGTCAAAAGGTAATAGTAACTTCATTAGAAAGTGGTCCAATGCAGTATTTGATTAATTGCGAGAGTGCGTATCAAATGTGGGAAAAGTTACTAAGTGTTTACGAACAAAAATCTGAGGTAAATATGTATTTACTTCAACAAAAGTTTTTTAGTTACGTAAAGGATCCCACAGATAATATTGCAACACACATCTCTAAACTAGTTAAATTAGCGAATGACTTAAAATTAGCAGGTGAAAAAATTACAGATAATATGTTAATAACAAAAATTTTAATGACTTTACCGAACAGTTATCAGCATTTTTACAGTGCATGGGATTCAATGTTATCGGAAAGTAAAACGATTAATAACTTAACAGGTCGTTTGTTATTGGAAGAATCTCGTTTACTACAACATAGTAATGATTGCAGTATTGATGTAGAAAAATCAAGTGCATTTACTACGAAATCTCAGAATAAAGCTGGTTGGAAAGGTGGAAGTCATAAAAAGGGTAAACATAATTTTAGTAGTTCAAATAATACTAAAAAGATAGGTCCTTGTTTTTACTGTGGAAAAGTTGGGCATATCAAGAGGGAATGCAGGAACTTTCTCAAAAATCAAGAACGATCGTCGGATAAAGACGACAACGCATTTATAAGTGAGTCAACATTAGTATCAATCAAAGATGATGAACAATGGATATTGGACTCAGGTGCATCAGATCATATGTGTGCAAAATATGATTGGTTTCGAGATTACGAAAAATTAGAAATACCTACTCAAGTCAAGATTGGGAACGGAACATGTATGTACGTAATTGGTACAGGTAAAATATTAATTTGGTCATTTGTTAAAGGTAATTGGAATAAGAATTATCTATTAAATGTGTTACACGTGCCAGAATTAAAATATAATTTATTTTCTTGCGGTTCGGCCTTAGATAAAGGATTGAAAATGATTAGTGATAAGCATAAATGTGTATTTACTAGAAATAATAATATTGTGTGTATAGCTGAGCGAAAAGAAAAATTATTTCAATTACATTTCAAAGTCGAAGTATTAAATAATACTGTGTATCATGTTAATATTGCGATTAAAGACTCGCTGCAATTATGGCATGAAAGATTAGGACATCAGAATATACAATATGTAATTAATTGCTTAGAAAAACATAATATTACGATTTCTGATAAGGGCAATACATTTTTTTGTGACTCGTGTATGATGGGTAAACAACATAAATTATCATTTAAATCAAGTACGACTAGTAGTGAAAAAGTAGGAGAAATATTACACGCAGATTTGTGTGGACCGATGCAGAAAGACTCAATTGGTGGGTCAAAATATTTCTTATTAATAAAAGACGATTATACGCATTACAGAATGGTGTACTTTTTGAAACATAAAAGTGAAGTCAATATAATCGGGACGGTTATACAAAAAGTTAAAACTGATACGGGTTTCAAAGTTCAGGTTTTAAGAACGGATAACGGTTTAGAATTCGTTAATAATGAAGTAACCAGTATTTTGCAGAAATACGGAATTAGACATCAAACAACAGTCCCATACACGCCAGAACAAAATGGAAAAATTGAACGTGACAATCGGACAATAGTTGAAGCTGCAAGGACAATTATACATTCAAAGAAATTGGATATATCATTATGGGCAGAAAGTGTTCATACGGTTGTGTATACATTGAATTTAACAGGTACATCTTCAGTTAAAGGTAAAACACCGTATGAACTTTATTTTAACAAAGATCCAAAAATAAGTCATTTGAGAATATTTGGAACAGAAGTATTCACTCACATTCCAAAAGAGAAAAGGCAAAAGTGGGATGTTAAAAGCAAAAAGGGTATTTTTGTTGGGTATAGCAATAATACTAAAGGTTACAGAGTTTGGTTTCCGGGTACAAATAATATAAATATATTTAGAGATATTATTTTTAAGAATGAGATTAATCAACAAGAAACAGTGTATGATGAAAATCAACAACGGGTTCATGAGATCAAAACAGAACCAGTGGAAAACGACACAGAAAGTCAACAAGAACAGCATCAAATGCAGCTACGTGATAGAACTAGATTAAAACCACCAGACAGGTATGTTGCACAATCGTTTATTACCAATTATGTGGAAAGTGAGCCATTAACATATAGTGAAGCCATTTCATGCAAAAATGCAACTAATTGGGTAGAAGCAATGAACGATGAAATTAAATCATTAGGTGATAATGAAACGTGGACTTTGGTATCAAAGCCGGTCGGAGCAAATGTTATAAACAACTCATGGGTGTATAAAATAAAACATAATGATCGTTTTAAGGCTAGGTTAGTCATTAATGGATCAAGACAAAAATATGGTATTGATTATACGGAAACATTTTCGCCAGTAGTAAGGTATGAATCAATCAGAACCATTTTAGCTGTTGCAGCAGCAGAAAATTACGATTTAAAACAGTTTGATATAAAAACGGCATTTTTATATGGTAATCTAGAGGAAGACATTTATATGAGTCAACCTATTGGATTCGAAGATTCAACAGATCGGGTATGCAAACTAAATAGAAGTTTGTATGGGTTAAAACAATCGCCAAGATGTTGGAATAATAGATTTAAGCAATTTCTATTAGAGTTCAAGCTAGAACAAAGTACATCGGATCCATGTATTTATTTTAATCATTATAATAATGAGACATTAATTTTAGCTATTTTTGTTGATGATGGTTTGATAGCGTCGAGCAGCAAAATAAAAACAGATAAATTGTTGCAAGGTCTTGAACAACAGTTTGAGATTACACAGGGTAATTTAGATTATTTTCTAGGTATGGAAATAACTAGATGTACTGACGGATCAATTAAAATTAAAATGAAAATTAATGAAAATTATTTGCGTAATGAAAATTACGCAAATACAATTATTAGTAAATTTAATTTATTAGATGCGAAGGAGTTATCAACACCAATTGATAGGTCGCATGGTGCAGAACAAAATTTAACGACGAGTGATAATCAATTTCCATACAGGCAGGCTGTAGGAAATTTATTATTTTTATCTCAAGTCACGAGGCCAGATATAGCATTCGCTGTAAACTATGTTAGTAGGTTTTTAAACAATCCAACGACGGTACATTGGACCATGGTAAAACGAATAATTCGTTACGTAAAAGGAACAACAAAATTTGGTCTATATTACAAATCTAACGTAAATTTATGTTTAAGTGTGTATTCAGATTCAGACTACGCAGGAGATTTAGGAACAAGACGTTCAACCTCAGGTCATTTGTTCATGCTAGGATTATCTACGGTATCATGGCAAGCGCAAAGGCAACCCATAGTAACTCTCAGTTCAACAGAAGCAGAATATATATCGGCATGTGAAACAATCAAAGGTTTGATTTGGATTGACAGATTAGTCAAAGAAATCTGCAACAACGCAACGGATGAACAACCGACATTATATGTGGACAATCAAAGTGCAATACGACTAGTGAAAAATCCAGAGTTTCATAAGAGGACTAAACACATTGACGTCAGATATCATTTCATTAGGGAAAAGTTTGAAGAAAACTTATTTCGACTACAGTACGTAGATACAGAAGAACAATATGCAGATTTTTTCACTAAACCACTTCCGAAGGATAGGTTTGAAAAATTAAGGCAGAAATTATCGTTGTTAAAATTACTTTAATTTTTATGATTATATAAAATATTAATTACGGGGGTGTGTTGAATATAATTTAACATTGTATAAAAGTAGCATTATAATGTGCAATAACAACAACATAGTAAGTTGTTATTGCAATCTGTTAAATCACACCACATATGGCGTGATATTAAATTAGCAAATAAGAGAGCTTGTAAAATGGCGTGAGCCATGGGTCAATAGATCATTAGTATATAAGGCTGTGTATTAGTGTACTATGCACGGCATTTTAGTATTGTCTAGGTGTACGTCATGTATGTTTCGTAAGCATAGAACTTACATTGTTAGAAGGCAATTTACTTTTCATACTTAGTTATGTGTTTTAGTTATAGTGAAATATTACGTATTCTTATTATAACTAATTGTGTTGTATATTTAATCTTTTGTCGATCCATTTTATAATCCTCGTTCAACAAAATCAATATGCCCACCTTCTGCGGCTGCTTTACACGTGTTATCGTCCCATAGACACCCATTGTTGTGGAGGTATACTAGACACTCCAGTTGGCCATTAAGGGCCGCTACCTGGCACACGACCTCATCAAATGAACGAAAGCGATTGTATTCAATTACATTTTTAGCAGCATTTGCGCGTACGGATCGTGTCCACGGGAACCCGCAAACTTCAGTGAACGCTAAACATATTAAATGACCACTTGCAGCGGCCTTTTCGCTCATCGGGTAATCTAAAATTTAACATACTATTATATAACTGGATAACTCATAATACAAATGCATATTTAAATGTAAATAAAGTGTTGACTCATTTATTGCAGTGTTAGAATCCTTTCAAGGAGATTATTACGTAGATAAATATTTCAGCAGGACTTAATTAAAAAATTAGAACAAGTCCATGAAAAATATTGAGGTATTATACCAAACATATCAAATAAAATATTTATGATAGCCTTCCATAGCCTTCCTGGGACTACTATTTGAAAAAAATACTTGTGAAATGAAAATTCTCGTTCCCTTCAGGAGCATTATCAATATTTACCACAACGACTGATCAGGTGCGAATGTGCAGGTGTGGATTATAGGAAAAAGGTGATCAATTAGCCATTAGAGTAGTATTTAATACGGTTAAACGGAAAATATGTAATCAGTGCAGTATCTAGAGGTTGGCGACATGGGCACTTGCCAAGGGCGTAGTAATGTAAGGGGCGCATTCGAGTTAAAATAAAAATTTGTAACTAGGTATTAAGATTCGATTATTAAAAAATATGGCAGTATTTTATTAACACGTAAAATGTAATATTATTATATTTATATAAAAATTATAGATAGGTACCTATGAAATAAAACCAAAATAAAATTCGCCAAGGGCACTACGGAGGGTAGTTACGGCACTGTATGTAATAATGGTTGGGTTTAATGAATAAAAGTAAATACAGTGATTATTACACTCTTTATATTCGTTCAAACTATATTCTTGCTTACCTTCATCTTCCATATATTTAACTTCAATATTATTATCCTCAATATTTAATTTTGACTTTTTTTTCTGGTAATTCATAATATCGATACAACAGGGTTGTATATCAATTTTTAAAGTTTCCAAAACGTTGTAAAAATCCTTTTCTTCATCGTTGCAAGTGTAGTAAGATAACTTTGCCAAAGAGAACATTTTACAGCTGTGAAAAACAATAAAGTGTTAATGATATTATATGTGAGCTATAATACTGTTATTAATATAAAATCAATATTAAAAATAATGATACAAGAACTACGATTGGTGTACCTAGTCTGATAGACCCGCGTAGTTTTCTGTCACGGTAAATTAAAAAATATAAATAATAACAACGAATGTCAACTAAATTGCAGTACCTAAGAAGAAAGTACACTAAAATATAAAGTATATTAAAATCATTAAGTATAATATTACTTATTTCATTCAAATACTATACAATATACTTACTAATAATACTGCAAAAACACTTAACTAATCCTATCAAATTATGCTGCTGCTCGTAAACCTATATTGATTGTGTTATTTTGGAGGGTGCCCTTAATCGCTAAAATTGATACCTGCAGGGCTACATTTGTAAGATGTAAACAGTATCAACACGCCGTTTATTCCGTTAATTTTTTATGTAAATTGCGGCCCCGGTAGGTATATTTTATACATACGTAAATTACGTCTATGGTTTTTTTTTATAAATTTTTGTTAAGTTTTTGTCGATTTATTATTGGTTCAGACATTCGTAAATGATTGCGATCTTTAAATTTTCTATACAAATTATTATTAAATTTCATAAAATACTTACACATTTTAACTTTAAAACACATAGCATTGAACAATTTTAAATATGATATTAATACTTATCTTGTAAATGAACAGCCTTTAGGAAATCAAATATATCCATGGTCCGCAATTTACGTACATTTCAAATATAACCGGGGGGCAATTCACATATCTTTTAAAATTACACTGGCTGCAATTTACATAATATATGACTAAATGACCTTTATTTTCCTCTCCAAATTGTTTTTCATAACAGTAATAAATAATACTTTCAAGTACATACACATATTTGATTTAGCAGTATGTTTTTTTTATAAAATTTATAATTATTATAGTACTTACGAACTAAATGAGTTTTTTCATTTTTTCAGTATACATATAAGAAATTGTTAATTTTCATAAACTATAGTGTTACCTCTATTGACATGTTACACAAATAAATTGATAAAATTAATGGTTCAATAAAATTTAATGGACCAGGTTAAGTTAGGGCCACTCAATCATGTTTAAGTGCTTATTAGCTTACTATTGATTCAATGTATGATGTTTAGTGATTGTTCTGGAAAATCGGAAACCCATTATAAGTATGATAGATCATTCTTAAAATTTTGAATTTCAATCATGCTACAATTTGAATTTTATTTTGTTTTGGAGTCACAACCAATGTTTTATTAATTCAGCGGTAAAGTGGACAAAAACGGTACCTATACTTGTTTACTATAAGAACTAGTTTTAAGTTTATATATAATATATAACTAGTTCATATTTAATGTCTTGAACTTAAACTGACTAACTTTTTTAAAATAATTTACTAATAGTTTTAAAAAGACAATTATTAACGAAGATGAATTTTTATAGATAATGATACTATAATATTGTGATCATGGAATTATGTTTAATCACTATAGCTTAGGTTTCAGTAATTGTCGAATAATCCACATTTTTTTTGAAAAAATAAATGATAAAGGTTACCAATTTAGTGAAACAATAAATGTATACACTATGTTTATATTATATATATACAATATACATATTACGTATAGGCAAGACGTATTCAAATATTTGAAATTTAAAATGCTTAATCGGTAAACGTCATTTATCGGCGACGATAGCGGTAGAATATTGCAGCTGCGAGCACAATAGGCAGAGAAAATACAATGAAATACATGGGTGTGATTATGCTGTGAACAAAATATTCCGTAGAAGACTCCAAAGAGAAATCGCTGTTTGGACTCCAACACGATAATACTGATATAGTTTTCTTTTTCGCTATTCGTGTGACACCATATGTTGGTAGTCTATTATATACATCGGCATAATACGAGTATGTGTTTTCATTGTGTGTGTGGATTTAACGACTGTTATAGCCCATACTGCAGAGTTGTGATTATTACTATTATTATTATTATTATATACCCTTGTAATAGTTTTCGGGCACTGGATAATATTGTTTTTTAAAAAAATGTCATTTTTAATCTTGGTTTAAGTAGCATCTAATATATATATGTATTCCGGGACATTAAAATATAAAGTCGGTAAAGATATGTATAATACATATGTATATTATATATTTATATATTATAATATATAATTATCTGAAAACGACAGTCCTCGAGTGAGAGATCATTACACACGACCGGTGTCGCAAAGTAATCTCAATAACTATCTGCACGGTCAAGTAGGAAAACCGATAATATAATATTATGTAGAAACGGTTAGATATGAAATAAAATTATATAATTACTAAGATTTTTCAGTTGAATATAAGGAGAAAAACATCTTTACCGCTAAATACGATTTAATGTATAAAATGACTTGTATACAAATTAATATAGCGTAGTATTTGGTTGAAAAAGGTAACACTCCCGCATGTATTGCAGTATATCGCTGACGGTCATCTCATTTTACGTCGATAGAGACATAACATTATTATCCTAAAGAAATTTCAAGTTTGAAATGACTTTTCAAATCAGCATGTAGATATATTTAATTTATTGCATTTTCTTAACCGTATAACAAACATTTTTTATGTGGTCTAGTCGGTTATATCCTAAGGAATTTTATAAGGAAACTTAAATGTGTCTACTACCTATAAGGCTTTTTAGTGTGTGCAAAATAAATTAATATTTGTGTATGTACACTAGTGTGTTACACATTTCGCCCGGCTTCCAAAAACCGTAACAATATACACACGTACAATCATGTCAAATAGTACAAATTGGTACGATTTTAGTGATTATACACTAATTTAGTTTTTAAATAAAAATATTATTCTGCTATGAAAAAAATGTGAGACTTTGGCTGGTCCGATATCGATTCAGTAAAATCATTAATTCAAAATTGTCCATTTTAATAGAAATTAAATTAAACAATCGAAAGTCTAGCACAATCTTGTTACAGCTTAATTAATAGTTTAAAACGGTTTTTTTTCTCGATTAGAATTGATTTTATTAAATTATTAAATAGTTAAGTACACAAAAATAATAGTTTTAATATATTAAAGCTCTAATAATAATACAAATATTAAATAAATATTTATGTAGCAAATAAAACATAGTATCAGTATAGGTACACGGTTGTTCAACAAAAGTTAGTAATGAGAAAATTATGCGTCGTTAATAAGCTTTTAATGCTGAAGTTGTCTTGTTTCAAATGTTAAGTATTGATCTTAACTAATTAAAATTCACATAAAACATACAAAAAAAAATATATATATCTTATTCAAAAAAATTTATTTGGATTGCGGTTGCGCGAATAAAGGAGTAAAAACTTTCCCTAAATGTGCACTTTGGTACTACCTATCTATCACATTAAACCGTTTTTTTAATCTAAGACCACCGAGTTGAGATATTTAGTGGTACCTACATATAAAGCGGGACACACTGTATATTTAGAAAAAATGATTATAATATAATTAAGAAATCAGTTTGTTCGTAAATTGGTTGCCGTAAACATTATTATACAATAATTAACTAGACCTAATTTATTCACCAAAAACTACATAAAATTGATAACTTAACTTTAACTTATTTGTCATGTAAAGCAATGCATAATACTTCATAATAACAGAGAATAAAAAACCTAATAACTATTTATAATTAATCAAGTTATTATACAGCCCACGTCTGCCGAATTAATTGAATACACCAAGCATGCAGAGAATCACTTTCGAAAAAAATTTAAAAATCCTTTTTCTTCCTAATCTAAACGCCTTATCTTATACTTGTCAGTTCTCGCCTACCCTTAAGATCGTAAGAATGCAATTTAAATAAAATAATATTTGATTATTTATATAAATAAAACAGACATACCTGAGTGTACAACACGAGATGAACAGTGCGATTGTATTCTCTTCCACAATAGATACCTCGAAGCCGTGACTCAAAAACGAGACTGAGTTAATTAAACAGTTTTAATTAAACAGATTTTTATAAGCCAGTTGTAATTTTTTTTTATTTTTTATTTTTTTTTTAATAACATTAATTATGATTTAATTTTTATGTAACAAACCATTCTATCTTATACAACTTAAGCATATTATTATACAATAATACCTAATACCTATGTAAGTATTATGTAATAATATCAAGAAACCATTAAATAGATTTATTTGCATTTTTATTTATAGTTGCCACTTATAATCTGGTATATCGTAAAACTCATTATACTTCTTAAAATACAATCTGGTGATAGTATAAACTGAAATAGTTAATAGGTACCTATATTAACATATTCAACTTTATTTAAATATTAGTATACTTATACGAGCAATTCCAGAAATGTTATGGTCACTGAGTAATTCTGGCGTTAGTAAAATAAATGCGAAATTGATCATACTGGGTAATGGATGATTAAAAGTCAAACTTATTTTTATAGTTTTTATACATAAATATTTAATTTTATTTCAAGTATACAAGATGTTAGGGAAGTTAGTACACTCATATATATTTCTATCTCTTGTTCACATCATTCACTAACCCATAGATATAGTATAGGTATTTGTACACAAAAACTGAACACCTATTGGATGCTTTTCCTAAAACACATATTTATTACATATAATATTAAGTAATTTTTTTGGTGTCAATGTAATTATAAACAATGCACAATATTTTTATTATATGCAAAATAGGAACTATATTATAAGACGATTCACGAAATTCACTTTCAAATTTTCTAAAAGCGTGGTAAATTATATATTACATTAAATAAACACAAATCAGTAGGTATATTTTATAAATTAAAATTGTATTAATTTTTATCAGGTTTCAACAATATAATATATTATATACTTATAGTCTATAAGTATAAATATATCAATATTATATAAATACTGTTGTTAAAAACTAATTTTCCGGGGCATGCCAAAATCAAAAAAGTCTATGTGTGGTCAATTAAATACAAACCAATGACGCACTAAATATTGATAAAGAAAATTTCTGAAAAGTCTATTATTTACAGTTTTCTAAGAAAATGTTTCTCCAATCCCGTACACGGAAAACTGATTTTCCAGGGCATGTCGACATCAAACAAATTCTGAATTTGGTCAAACAAATGACGTGCTAAATGTTGGCACCAGAAAATTTGGGGAAAGTCAATAATTAACAGGGTGGGGGGCTATGGAAACGTTTCCGCAGCCCCCCGCACGGAAAACCGATTTTCCGAGGTGAACCGACATCAAACAAATTCTGAATTTGGTCAAACAAATACAAACAAATGACGTACTAAATGTTGGCACCAGAAAATTTGGGGAAAGTGAAATGTGGGGGGCTGGGGAAACGTACGTATTAAATTGTTCTTGTAAAAGCCAAAGTGTAATTTTAATTATAAAAATATATATTTTACAAATAGATAATAGCTGCTAATATAGTAATATGTGATAATAACGAATCAGTAATGGTGGGTATAGAAAAATACAAAATAGCAATAGCTGCTATTTATCACTGCTATTTTACAATAGCAATAGCAATAGCTATTGCTATTTAAATAAATAGCATTTTACCATCACTATACTGTTGGCGATACCATGACACATTGGCAAAATGGCAAACTAGTGAGCCCAGATAGATTAGATATACTACTCAAGCGCTCCCCGTGTTTGACTCGAGTTTTATCAATTGATAGTTTCGATTTTTATACTATCGATAATTTACAAGATCGATACTTACATTTTGGATAATTATTTATTTTTTATTATTTATAAAATAGTATAATATATTAGTTTGTTTAATATATTTTTAGAATAGGTTACGATTTAAATTTTAAGACACAAAATAATTGCTAAACGTAATTGATTATATTTAATGATTATAATTGATTTTAAGCCCATAAAAAAGATTAAATAGAAAGGCAACTCCCGCAGCACGTTTAGATACTCTACTCTGAGCACTCCCGTGTTTCACTCAAGTTTTAACAATTGATAGTTTCGATTTTTATAATATCGATAATATACTCGATCGATAATAATATTAGCGATTATTATTTATAAAAATTATAAATATATTATTTTATTTGATATTTTTTAAAGTAGGTTACACTTTAGATCATAAAACATAATATTAATAATAATATTTATTAAACATTATTGATTTATTATTATTTTTATTTTTTTTTTTATAACAATTATACACAATATGGACATTAACTATAAATTACATATTAAATTAAACATAATTAACATTTTGTCATGGTATACAATTGGTTTTTTATTATTGGATCAGTTGTGTTATATTTTTCATCTTTAGTTAGTATTCGGTTGATATGATTTATATAAGAATAAATTAGCAAATTAGTTTTTTTCTTTATAAATATATCAGTTAAATAACGATAAGGACAAGTTAAATAATAAATTGGTAAATACTGAACAAGTGATTCATTAGAGATTTTATAAGATTATTACTTTTGAACACAAATTTATAGAAATTAAAATTAAACATTTGTATAATGTGAGTAAAAATACTCATATCTTCTTCATTAGGATATTGTAAGTTGTAGTCTTCATACATACGCGCTCGAATAAACTGCATCTGAATGCATAGTTGTCATACAATGATTGCAATTTTTGTTTTTTTTTTTAAACATTTTTCATGACTCATCCAGTGACATTTTCTCTGCTATTTGAATTTATTGAAGCATATGGTGGTTGATAAAGAATAGCAATTGCTAATGTAATGATACCATCTTCAGCATCCTCTAAAGGATGAATACCAGTTAGGTTATCATCAAGGCTAGGATTTATATGCAACAGCATGTTTTTTTTGCGGCTTCTGGGTATTGATTTTGTCAGTTATCTCCTCGAATCACCTCATGAAGAGATAGATAGTGGTGTTTTTATTTTGCATGTTTTTGCATATTTTGGATAAAATGCATATTATTTCATATATTGAATGAAATGAATATTATTGCATATTTTGATTAAAATAATGCAAAAAATGCATGTTTTATAGTATATTTCGTAATTAATATTTTGTATTTAATTCAAGCCCTGCTGATTAAAGTATAATTTTATTTTTCAATTATATTATATTAAAAGAGACAAATGGTTTTTGTAAGTATATTTTTGTGTTTATCTTATAAAAATTTAAATGCATATTTTTGCATATTTTGGTAAATAAAATACATATTTTACAATTTTTTATTACATACAAATCCAGCCCTGGTTATCATTAAATAAAAATTCCTTTAAATTTTTTGAGTGAGCCCAATTATATTTTGTAACGAAACTGTTTACCGACCACCAACGACAACAGATTAGGCGCCTCCTCTCAACCATTTCCACCATTTTACGGCAAGCGACTCGGTGGACCGTGAAGCCATAATAACATAATCTATACGACATAGGTACGTATTCAATTTTTTTTATGTTCAAAATAAATTAGTTGGTTATTATTAATATATTTTTAAAAGGTCCTAAATCGGGATTAACCATAATTAACTTTTATATAAATTGAATATTTCAATGACGATTCATGTTTTCAATAACAATAATATTAAAATTTTATATTTCAACGCAATGACAAGTGTTCATTATTTATATTGAAAAATATGTTGGAACTCCTCCCCTCTAAATTTTTTTTTTACAGTTACAGTCTTGCTTCAAGTTAAATAAATTATAGGTTTTATTTATTACTAAAATATAGACGTAGATCATTCACTTGAAGTAGATTCATAGTCTCATAACTCATAAAATATCTATATGTACCTATTTATTACTATGGCTCAGATTTATATGTATTTATGCAAGTAAAATATGTACATAAATATGTGCTAAAAAACTCAAAATATGTATTTCACTCGGGGTTTCTAGAGTGCGTCCCGAAATGACCCTTTTTTAATGTTCCTAGTGCATCCAGAATAAGGTATAATCCGAGTGCGTCCCAAGAAAAAAGGTCATATTTTTTACATAGCCTGAATGCGTCCCAGTTCATTTAGAATTACCCAGGGTGCACCATAAGGAGATGAACTGGCTTACACCCCAAAAATATTATTTTTATTATTATAATTATTTATTTATTTAAGCTTACACCGTTAAGGTTAGGTGAGCATACATTTTATCAAAAAATGTTTTGTTATTATTATATATTTATATAGGCTGGTGTTTAAATGCCATTCTTTTGACAAAATCGAATCTTGATATTTTATTATTTTTTTTTTAAATTGTTTTATATTGTCTTCGATGTATGTAATTTTCTTGCACGTACTTCCTTTTGGTTTTTTTGTTGTTTGTGTGGCCGTTCGGATTGCTATTTTAGTATCAATTTGATTTTTTTTAATACTTCCAAAAATGTATATATGTCTGGGTGATGTGTATAAAATAATGAGTTGTACTTGGAATGAAAGCTTTCACAGGCATTTATTGTTCTTTCAGAACTACTATTCATTTCGGCCCACATGGAAATAGGAAATTTTGCTACAGAATCTATATAATTATTAATGAGGGGGCCGAAGTATAATATTAATAACATACGAGCTCGGACACCTAACTTTTATTTTACGCCGCTAACACCTAGGTCTAAAAAATATATTATAGAGGACGAACTGGGTGTGTAGTGGTGTAATAGCTCGAACAGTAGTGGTCGGGATCGCCTAGCAATTACTGTCGGCTATGTAGTGATTGTTGTGGATTATGTGTATTTGTGTATTAATGTGTGTATGTATGTGGGTGTGTGTACAATAAAACAATAATAATAAAATGGTAACACGGTTTTTGGTAAATAAGTTGCTGTTGCTGTATAATACACAATAATAATAATGACACAAATATATAAAAAATCACAGCAACACAGATGTAAAAATTATGATAATAAATAAATAAATAATAATAATTAGTTCACGGCTCTTATAGCCAGCAGTATAAAATAATAATAATTAGCGCACGGCTCTTATAGCCAGTAGCATAGAATAAAATAAATAATAAAATAATAATGTACAACCCTTATGGCTGATCAGAATAAATTACAATAATATTATAGGCAGCTGTTTAAGCTGTTAGCTCGTGTGAACTTAAGTATAAAATATAAAAAGAATACGTGGCCCTTATCTCTTAACAGATTCAATATAAAATAAATAACAACAAAAAGAATAATAAAAACTTACAGTTGTGGAGCGCAGTCTAGCTAGCTGGTCCTGTGCTAAAATGATATAAAATAATACACAATAATATAATAATAATAAGTGACGATTTACACACGTAAAATCAACACAACAATATAATAATAATGCCCTTGTGGCTCACAATAATAAAAAGATAATGTAATTAATAATAATATAATAATACGCTGTGGCGATTAGCGCCCACGCAATGTGATATAAAATATAAGTATAATGTATAAAAAAGGAGGTATACGTGGCGGTCGGCGCCAGCGACGATCACACAACAAAATATAAAAAATACGATTTTACTCGATACAATATTAATAATTGCGGCGGACTATCTCACACGACGGACGGAGAAAGACAAAAATTGCGGCGGCCGTGTCCAGTAATATCCGCGTAGGCGGCGGCGTGCGATAACATTTAATCTACATATTATATAACTCACAAGACACATTCAATACGAAAATAAAACAATACAATAAGTGATATAATATGTGTGTGTGTGACCAGCTGTCCTCTGTGCCCAGTGATAATGCTAATTAAAAAATATCGATTATTATGTTGCGGCGGCAACATTCTCCCCCCGTTGAAAGTCCTGGGTTTCAACAACTGGTGCGATATCCTTATCGGTCGGTAGCCTACATAGTTTTATGACTGGACGACGCATATGCGTCCCGTTTGCTGTCCTTAGTGTGACAACGCGTACTACACCATCAGAACCCGGATGTAGTTCCACAATTATACCTAACTTCCACCTGGCTGGAGGCATACAGTCATCCTTTATAATTACAACATCGCCCTTTGCTAGCTGTGCGCTCTTACTCGTCCATTTACCACGAATTTGGATCTGTGGCAGATACTCATTTGACCAACGCTTCCAGAAGGTTTGCATCAAATTCTGAACAAGTTGCCATCTACGCAGACCTTTGGGCTCTTCCTTAGTTATATCCGGTTCATCTGGTAATAGCATAGCACCTCCAATCAAGAAATGTGATGGGGTTAACACAGCCAAGTCGGAAGGGTCACTATTCAGTGGTGTCATCGGTCTCGAATTTAGGCATGCCTCAATTTGGCAGAGTAGTGTTCGCATTTCCGTGCTCGTGAGTTTGTGATCAGATATTACTCTCTTCAGGTGATGTTTCATACTCTTTACAGCACTCTCCCATATGCCACCAAAATGAGGAGCAGAGGGTGGGTTAAAGTGCCATTCAATACCTTCCTTCTCTAAATCATCACTGGCTTTCTTCATCATTGAGACTAACTCTTTTTGAGCGCCAACAAAGTTTGTGCCGTTGTCGCTATACAGCTTAGCACATTTTCCTCTTCTAGCCATAAAGCAACGCAGTGTTGCCACGAAAGATCTACTTGAAAGATCGTCAACCAACTCTAAATGTACGGCCTTTGTGGAGAAGCACACAAATATCGCAATCCAAGCCTTTTTGGCAGCCACGCGCCTCAAACCACTTCGAATAAAAATAGGACCAGCAAAATCTACGCCTGTTACTGTAAAAGGTCTAGTACACTGAACTCGATCTCTTGGGAGTGCTGCCATAATTGGGTGGTTAAAACGTGGATGAGATTTTGTACATTGAACACAACGCCATACCACTGACCTCGCAGTTACTCGGCCTAAAAGTGGCCAATACAGACGCCTTACTTCCGATAATAAGAGCTGAGGTCCTCCGTGAAGTAGCTCCAGGTGATATTTTTCAAATATCATTCTGGTTACTTTATGAGCCGCAGGTAGTACAACTGGGTGTTTGCGTTCTTCAACCATGTCTGAGTTCTCGAGTCTTCCACCTACAAGTATTAAGTCATCGCGCAGGAAGGGATTCAAGCTCCGCAACTTGCTATTCTTTGATACTTCTTGTCCCTTTTCTAGTGACGAGATCTCCTTGCTAAAACACTCAGCTTGAACCATTCTTAAAATTGTTTTCCTCGCTTCGTTCAAGTTGGGTATCCTTAAAGATTGAGGGCCTTTGATCATCTTACGCAGGTACTTCGAATAGATCGTTAACCAAGCCACTCCTCGTAGCATTCGGTTCCATTCAGAGTAGTGTTTTAATATACCGTTTACTGGGTTAGTCGCCGCAAGTACTAGTTTCACTTCACGTACTTCAGGCAGCTCTTCCTCCGCATGGGTTATCGGATTTAGGATCCAATCTTTCTCATCGCCTTCCAACCAGGCAGGTCCGTTCCACCACAATCTTGACATTAATAGCTCTTCTGGCCTTAAACCTCTTGAAGGAATATCCGCTGGGTTTTCCTGTGACCCTATGTGGTTCCACTGTTTCACCTCTGTGACATCCATGATTTGTGATACTCGATTAGCAACGTATGTTTTTAGCCGGCTGCTTTGGCTGTTCAACCATCCTAGTACTATTGTTGAGTCCGTCCATAGTTTAAACTGATGAACGTTGATTTGCCATGACTCGGAAACCCGTTGAGCCAGCTCAGCTAATAACAATGCACCGTTCAACTCAAGCCGCGGAATTGTGCTTCCCTTTAACGGGGCTACTCGGGTTTTTGCACATAGAAGCCTGGAATGCCATTTTCCATCACTACCGTGAGAACGAATGTAGATACAGGCGCCATACGCTTCTTCGGAGGCGTCACAAAATCCATGTACATCTATGATATTGGCACGTTCAGGTATAGCTTTCCTGGGAATGGATAATGCTCTTACTCGCTCAAGCTCCTCATAAAATTGACTCCATCTTTGCCGGATGCCTACGGGAAGTCTTGCGTCCCAGTCTATCTTCATGGACCACAGCTGTTGTAGAAATATTTTCCCTCTCACTAGAACTGGTGACAGGAATCCGAGTGGATCGAAGATTCTGTTCAGGTCGGCGAGTATGGCTCTTTTAGATAGCGCGCCTTCTGTGGATCGTGATACGATTTCATATTGAAAATGGTCTGCGACTGGCTTCCATTGCAACCCTAGTGACTTGACTGTATCATCGTCTCCTATGTTTAATACGAACAAAGGGTCATCAACATGCTTAGACATGTTTTGAAGAACCAACTCGGAATTAGAACACCATTTCCTCAACGGTAACTTTGCTGAATCTAGCACTGCTCTGACGTCTCCTTGCAATTGACAGCAGTCCTCCTCTGTGTCGGCTCCCGTCATTAGATCATCCATGTAAAAATCCTCGGCGATCACCTTTGAAGCCTTCGGGTAGTCATTCTGGACACTTTCTGCGAGTGCTATAAGACAATAGGTGGACAAGAATGAGGCAGGGGTCGTTCCGTACGTAACTGTAGTAAGTTGATATGAACGGAGTAGTTCTTCAGGGCTGGATCTCCAAACAATTCTTTGTAGGTCCCAGTCTTCTCTTCCCACCTTTATTTGCCGAAACATTTTTTCTATGTCGGAAGTTACGACAAATTGATGCTTGCGGAAGCGAACTAGTATAGAAAATAAATCTTGCTGGACAGTTGGACCGCATCTCAATACATCATTAAGGGATACACCAGATGTGCTCTTCGCCGAAGCGTCAAAAACTACTCGGACCTTTGTTGTCAAGCTTGACGCCTTTGTTACCGAATGGTGCGGTAGATAAAAGTGATTCTGAGTCTGAATCGAATTCTCCAAAACTTCAACCATATGTCCCAATTCAATATATTCATTCATAAAACGTATATACTCCTTCTTCAAGTTCTCATCATTTTGCAATCTTTTCTCTACATTCAGGAACCGGGCAGTCGCCATAGGCAATGTTGCGCCTAATTCACTGATTTTCTGCTTAATAGGAAGTCGTACCACGAAACGCCCCTCTTCATCACGAGTTGTATATTGCTTAAAATGTTGGACTGTTTCCTGTTCTTCTTGACTTCTCTTATTCGCCCTCGATGTCCGGCCGTAGCTTGCATCCTCAATGGTACTGAGAACCTTCCACTCTTCCTCTATCGTTTGGCCCATTGAAAGAAGTGTTGGTGCATGTTGGTTAGAAAGTTCTCCCGTCACTAGCCATCCGAAATTGCTCTCATATAGGGTAACTGAACCTATATTTAATGGTATTTTCCTTGTTCCCAAAACATCAAAGAACGAGCCACCTCCAATCAGTAAATCAATACCTTGCGGGTGGTGGAAGTCCGGATCAGCTAGACATGGAAACACAAATCCTGTATAACCCAGCCATCTGTTGGTTCTGGACAAGAAGCTAGTTCTCCTACGATATTAGGCAATACATAACAGGAAATCATAATACTGAATGCACTAGTTCTTGATTCAATTTTCAACTCACTACACGACCTTGCTCTTAAACGATTATCTCCAATACCACTTATTGGCAATGAAGACCTCTTACATGTTAACTGCAGTAAGTTTGCATATTTCCTCGAAACAAAGTTAACCTGGGAGCCACTATCCAAGATGGCCCTGCACTGGTGACGTACACCATTTTTGTCTCGAACCGTAATTAAAGCTGTCGCAAGAAATACGTGTGCATTTTTCATGGCGGTTTCTGCTGGTACCGGTGCAGATACTAGGATTCCAGACGTAGATGGTATCTGACCCTTATCTGACTGTTGCCCTTGGAGCTCCTTTTTCTCTTCAGTTCTTTCCTTCTTTTCAAAATGCAGTAATGAATGATGATTCCGGTTGCACGTTCGACATCTATAGGTCGATCTACAAACATTCGCCATATGCCCAGTGGACAAACAATTGAAACATATACCCTTTCCCTGGACAAATGAGAGGCGTGTATTTATAGGTACTGCCTTGAACTCTTCACAATTAAATAGTTTATGTGGCTTAGTGCAGTAATGACAGGATACTATATCAGCAGCTGCTACAAGAGCTCGCCTTGGTTCAGTTGACGAATGTTTGACACTACTTCTCTTTGTTGTTTCACTACTCGAATTTGCCTTAGTATCTCCTTTTGACCCGGACGCTGCTTCTGAAGATTCAAAGGCTACACACCGACTGGATAAGAATTTCTCTAAGTCACAATACTTAGGGAGTTGGGTGTTTTGTTGTCTTAATTGCCAGCCATGGCTGGTAGCAGCATCTAAGCGGCTTACGATTATCGTGACCAACCACGCATCCCAATGTTCCGTAGTAGGCTGATTCAGAACTCTTAGTGCTGCAACATGAGCACTGACATGGGCATGTAATGCTGAAGTTCTTGAAGTTTTAGCTGTCGGCTGCTCTACATACGGTGATTCCAGAAGAGACCGAATGTGCGATTGAATGACAAGACTGCGATTGTCATATCGTTGTTTCAGGCGTTCTATGGCCACTTCATAATTAGCATCTGTCATTGGAATCGACTTGATTAGGTCTAACGCTGGACCACTAATACTTGATCGGAGATAGTAGAATTTTTGTGCAGGTGAAAATCCACCATCATCATTGTATCATAGCTCGGAAACAATCGAAAAATGGCTCCCAATCTTGGATATCACCGCCAAATGTGTGGTAGCGTAATAATTGGCAATTGGGCACGGCTGTGACCCGTTGACATATTATTGAAGGTTGAGTTGTGACAGCTGCTGTTGACACTCTTCTTTGCATTTACTATTTCTTGAATGTTAGAACGAATATTAAAATAATCGAATTCGAACCTATTCCGCTCCTCTTCTTCCTTATCGAGATCATCGACCACAATCAATTCCAATTGTGTCTGTATGTCGTCAAATTTTTGGTTTAAACGCGGCAACTCTTCTTGGCGAAATTCCAATAGTGATATAGCGTCAACTGTTGGATCAAATCCTTCAACAAAGTTTTTCATACGCGTAAGAGACGCCTTAATGATGCCACGCTTTTTCCTAAGCTCCTTGACCTGAACTACCATAATATCATCTAACCCCATGTTGATGATAAATAGTTAATCTCAGCAATAAATATAGAATATATTGAAATTAATGTGATTTTAATCTGACGGATAGACAAATTACTTACAATAGGTCTTATACTTCTTTCTCAACTGTAAAATTCACAAATAATAAAACACAACAAATCACAATATATAAATAAAAAACAATCACGTCGAGGTCACCAAAATGAGGGGGCCGAAGTATAATATTAATAACATACGAGCTCGGACACCTAACTTTTATTTTACGCCGCTAACACCTAGGTCTAAAAAATATATTATAGAGGACGAACTGGGTGTGTAGTGGTGTAATAGCTCGAACAGTAGTGGTCGGGATCGCCTAGCAATTACTGTCGGCTATGTAGTGATTGTTGTGGATTATGTGTATTTGTGTATTAATGTGTGTATGTATGTGGGTGTGTGTACAATAAAACAATAATAATAAAATGGTAACACGGTTTTTGGTAAATAAGTTGCTGTTGCTGTATAATACACAATAATAATAATGACACAAATATATAAAAAATCACAGCAACACAGATGTAAAAATTATGATAATAAATAAATAAATAATAATAATTAGTTCACGGCTCTTATAGCCAGCAGTATAAAATAATAATAATTAGCGCACGGCTCTTATAGCCAGTAGCATAGAATAAAATAAATAATAAAATAATAATGTACAACCCTTATGGCTGATCAGAATAAATTACAATAATATTATAGGCAGCTGTTTAAGCTGTTAGCTCGTGTGAACTTAAGTATAAAATATAAAAAGAATACGTGGCCCTTATCTCTTAACAGATTCAATATAAAATAAATAACAACAAAAAGAATAATAAAAACTTACAGTTGTGGAGCGCAGTCTAGCTAGCTGGTCCTGTGCTAAAATGATATAAAATAATACACAATAATATAATAATAATAAGTGACGATTTACACACGTAAAATCAACACAACAATATAATAATAATGAATAATGTGTCACAAAATAAAAAGATAATGTAATTAATAATAATATAATAATACGCTGTGGCGATTAGCGCCCACGCAATGTGATGTGATATAAAATATAAGTATAATGTATAAAAAAGGAGGTATACGTGGCGGTCGGCGCCAGCGACGATCACACAACAAAATAAAAAATACGATTTTACTCGATACAATATTAATAATTGCGGCGGACTATCTCACACGACGGACGGAGAAAGACAAAAATTGCGGCGGCCGTGTCCAGTAATATCCGCGTAGGCGGCGGCGTGCGATAACATTTAATCTACATATTATATAACTCACAAGACACATTCAATACGAAAATAAAACAATACAATAAGTGATATAATATGTGTGTGTGTGACCAGCTGTCCTCTGTGCCCAGTGATAATGCTAATTAAAAAATATCGATTATTATGTTGCGGCGGCAACAATTAATTTTCTATAATATAATCCATAAATTCGTTGAGGTTTTCATGTTTCGGCATTATAGATATAAAATCTTCGATAATACAGTTTTCTACATCTTCTTGATTCAATAATGGTAAACCAAATATATTTTTCAAAAATAAACCTATTTCCTAATCTTTACTCAACCCCAAATTTTGAATGTGACGCCACCATGCTTGCCCCAAATGGAAACGACATCCTATAATAATTATAGTTGGCCAAACTTTTAATGCGCCAAGATGAATAGATAATTCAAAATCCGCAAATATATATTCGGGACAACAACATAAATTTAATTTAAAACATTCAGTTTTTAATATACTAAAACATTTTGCATATGATTCGCATTCTTTATTATTAAGTAAAAAATACACTAAAGGTATGTATAATGGCCATTACTTAAGCCGTGTGTTATAAATAATTGTAAAAAAATTTAGTACCATCTACATATATAGTCTTAACAGTACTTAAAGTATTTAAATTTTTTTCACATGAAAACATTACTATATTTTGATTACTGTCATTTACCATGAGAAATTGTTCGACGTCATAAGTTTTAATTTATCTAACGAATCCAATACTTCATGTACATTTTAAATATTACATGGTCTTGCTGGTAATTTTGATCGTCTTGCCAAATATACGAGTATACTTTTGCGAAAGCAATTCATATCAGTTTTATATTGTATTGGTGTTGATTTTCTTAAGTTCATTATGTATTAATTTAAGTGGCCGTTCACAAATTTCATCCTGTGCTTTTCTTTTTAATGAATTACGAATAACTTGTCTAACCATAATGTCTTGTACGTCTTTTTCATGGTTATGATCTAATTTATTCTCTATAACAGTATCTCCACTTTCACCGGTTTTAAAATATGCACAACTAAATATAGAAACAAGGTTTCAAAATTTAATGTTGTTTAAAATCATCAAAGTTATGGTAAGTTATCTTATCTAAACCATGAATCATGAACATTCAATTGTTTTGTAACTAATTTTATTACTGGTATTTACAAATAAATAAACTAATACTAGAAAATTGTATTTATTTATTTATTTAAATTGATGTTCAATAACAAAATAATATATATTACCTATTTAACATAATATGATTGATATAATAATATTAGCTTGTTTTATATCTATAAAATAATACTATATTCCACCTATTTTATATTCATATTATTAACATTATATTTACATTTAAATATGTTTTTAAATGTTTAATAATACATTTTCGTATAACAACTTATAATAAAATAGGCCTCCGGGCGAATAGTGGCGTACTCTGTTGAGAGATTTGCCGTACATTTTGGCATCCATATTTTTAACATTGTGAGATAGGGAAGTGGTATCACCTTATCTTCTCTACATCGTGCCACAGAATAACCAGAAGACTCACTTTTTTTTGAAATACGCGGGTTCTTATGGGGGATAAATTTGCAACACCTGTTGGGATATCAGTGTAGCCTGTATACAGATAATAATCAATTGTACAACCACAAAATATTGTGGTCCCGTATTACAACTTATCGATACAATAAATATTGTACATCATTTTGTTGTATAATAATAATAACATCAAAAACGTGTTAATCCAATTTCAGCAGGAAAAGAGAATTTTCGAATCCTGGCTACACTGATATCCCAAACATTTTTCACCATAGATAATAAAGAATGGATAGGCCACGCCTATGCTTATAACATTAGGTGCCTCGTTCCTAAAGAGCAGATATCTTCTGTCTCACAAAGGTGCCTGTTATCTCAACTTTTGGTTATTACTTATTGAAAATCTGATATATAATATATATATATGGATTAATAATAAAAGCACCTACATTCATAATTGTTTGAGAACGTATGATAAGGGCGAATGGCCTATCCATTCTTTATTATCTATGTTTTTCACCAATTTTTGAGTTCTCAGTAAGTGAGCCTTCTGGTTATTTTGTAGTTAAACTAGGTTTATCAGAGCGGTCAGTGGATTCTATGAACGTTAGGACAACAACTATACCACATCAATATTATTATTATCCATTGATATTAAACTAATGGATGTGGCATAACACAAAAATCTGTAAGCTAACATAATTGTTACTGTTATTAACCGCTAGATTTCATAATTAATAAAATTGTAACAATTATCAAGAGCCATTATCATAGATATTACATATTAATAAATATGTTTTTTAAATCATGGTTTAAGATATTCAGGTTAGCTATCCGATTGTGTTACGGTTCAGTAGTTCATATTTTCACCACACGCGTAAAGCGCTAGTAGTAAGTAGGGCTATATTTAGCCTGCCTGAATATTCTTGGTATTTGTTCATTCGCAATCAAGTTTATAAGTTCAACAAAATCCTCATCCTCCGATATTTTGTTATTTATTTTTAAATAAATATAAATGATTCTTTGCACAAAACATTGTTTTAACACAAATAATCAGTATCATAATTCATAACAGTCAAAATTTATGTATCATGGATCTATGGCAAAACTATTGCTAAACCTAGTTTAAACCATCGAGATCGGTGGTTTATCTAAACTTTCTTTTAAACTGGGTTTAAGCGTTAAACTAATCTTGTAAAACATATGATTTGGTCTTAAACCGAGTTTAAGAAAAACCTTATTTAAACTTAGTTTAAACTAGACTAGTACAACTGGCCCTAAGCGTCCAACCGGAACGCACCCCGTGTGAGCGTTCGTGAGCGCCGAACGATGACGTAGAGCTCAGATCTCGTGACGTCACGGTTGTAGTGTGAGCGCTTATAAATGCCAAGTGGAACTCACTGGGAGCGCTCATGAACGCTTGAAGCGTACAAAGTGTCCAACCGGAACGCACCCATTATCGTTTCACGATCACGGATCAACGGACCATGACAAAATAGATTTTACTAAATGAATAGAATATTCAATAGTGTCATGGCTTAATATTTAATTGTATACCAATTGTATCCTCATAATCAACTATTCCAAAATGTATTCATAAATGTATTTAGTATTAATAATGATATCATAATTTTAAGTATTTACCAATATTTGAAATCTAGCACAGTAATATTATTGCTTGCTGACCCTGCCATTCCCTTTAATGCACTGAAAAGGTTTTCCAAAACGTCTTGGTTGAGTTTTCTTGTTAAAATAAATGAACATCCTTCACGTTTGAGGTCATCAAGTAAACATTTGATTGATTTATTGCTTATCAATATACCTAAAATAATAAAATAATGACATAGAAATATAAATTATGAAGAGGCTCCTAAATGAGAAGTCTCCATAACATATTATAACATTTATTTTATTAATTTTACCCTTTTTTAAACAGGTAATGGTACTGGAATATCATCAACTTACCTCTTTGAAATGGAAGTAAAGATTTCTTCCCATGAACCCTCATATTAATTATAAATTCATTCATTTTATCAATAAGTTTGTTTTGATTTTTTTCGTCTAGACCATAACTTGGTATACCATTGTCAAATTTATGTTGTGTATTAAAAAGGTCGAACCAATTGTTAAATAACAAAATAATATCAGAAGCCTGTTTTTAAAAATAAATATTTCATTTTTGTATAGATATATAATGATTTAGATCAACATTACTTACATCCTTTAAGTTGCTTATTTTTATATAATTATTTTTTTCACAATGAATAAGTGCTTTAGCAACGGTATTAGAAAAAAGTTGTACTGCCAGTCGAACATTCATTCTACCTGTCCCCTCGACTGAAATATGGCGTTGTGTTAATTTGTGTGCCATTCTAAAGTCTACACTATTTAAATTCACCAATTCCTGAAATATGTTTTTACCTACATATTTTCCATTGGGAAGAATATAACCACTAGAAGTAAATTACATAGAAATTATGAATTTATTTATCATTTATTAGATACAAATCTACTTACTGATCAAGTATATGATTTCTCGCCAATTTAATTAAGTGTGGAACATCTGCAAATACATATATATTTTGGTTTGTTATCGGATGTGTAAATGCAGTATTAGTAATTGATATGTTTAGAGTTCGCCATAAACCCATATTTGCAGAACCCATGTCATTTACTATTGCCATTACATCGAAACCAATTATATGTAGCTCTTCAATTATTGAGATCAATATATCTTTTGTCATATGTGTGTCAAAGTTATAGTAGATCACCTGTTTCCAATTACTTAACAAACCTATTCATAAAATAAATTATTCATATTGTAATTTGTTAAGATATTTTATAACTGCTTCACCTCTAGCCATGACTGTTTGTACACATTTATTGGGGCCTATAATCTGCTCATATGCTTTATCATAACATATTCTCTTTGACACATATGTTTCATCAAAAGAAAGTACTGTGAATTTGTCAGTCTTCGACATTAAGGATCCTTAATATGCATTTATAATATAATATTAATATTAATTTTTGTATTAAGATATTTTAATTGTTTTTGTTTAATGTACCTTTTGCTTTCATTAAAGTAATTACACTTGATAGGGTTCCAGGTTGGATAGAAAATGTTGAGGCCCATTTTCTTAACGTTGATAGACCTAAAATTAATTTAATGATTTAACTATGATAAATATCTATTAGATATACTATTTTACCAGGTAATGGAAACTGTTTTTCATTTCTCAAATAACGATAAGCTTTAGGAGAAATACTTCTCAAAGTGATTGCAGATGATATATCCTCTGGTTCCCATGAATAAACTTTTTTTTTTGGATGAAGAAGCAATTGGATTTGTGTAGGACTTAACAATTTATTTAATGTATTATTAAATCTATTTTCAAATCTATAATTTTCTAAATTAATAAAATCATTATATGATTTAATTTTATTACTCTGTGATGAAATAATAGTTTTAAGTTTATTATTTTGCAAAACCAACTGTTCATTATCATTTTTCAATCTAAAAATAACAAATAATTAAATTATTAGGAATTAATTGAATATTAAAATAACCAGAAAGAAAAAAAATTTAGTTGATTATTTTTAATTACTTTTGGAGTAAATCATTATTATCTATTGCATAATCCAATGGTTTTATTCCTTTCAGGTCAGTCTCTTCACTCAAAAATAATTTTACTCTACAGTCATTTTTCAATAATTTGTCATCACTAAGAATTAATAAATTGAATTAAGAATGTTGCATTAGGCGTTAAATATGTAATAAGAATGTTCATACTTTCCAGTATCAGTTTTGATATGACTATTTCCCAAATTATTAATTTTTTCAACTGAAAATACTCCACTAGGTGTTTTAATAAACGACAAATCAGTACAATCATCAAAATCAGTGCTATAAAGTTAAATATATAAGTACATTTAAGTTAAGGTTTTAGGTTATTACTATTTTTGGGTACATATTATATACTACTATGGTTTCTACAATACATACCAAATGGAATTATCTGAGTGTATGATTGTCTTAACCTCAGTTGGAGTTTTAATATCCTGAATTTCTTTTCTTAAATATGGCACATCATCATACTCTAAACCCAATGTACTAAACAATATTTATAAAATATTTAAATGTTATGTATTTCATATATTATATATTTTTTTTTTTAGATTCTGAACGGAGTGATGAATGTATTTTATGTATAAACTTAATTTGTAAAATTAATTTTCTTTGGTGTATTATATTATAAAACAATTTAATTATACCTATGCTATTATACTTTTGTATAATTTTAGACTTTAATTTTTTGTATAAATCCAGTTATTATAGTTTTTATATAATATTTTGTACTATACTCCTTTCAATACAATTGTACAATTATACCATTTTTAAGGTAAACAATTATAAAATGTATTACTTACATTATAATTACTTTAATGATTTTAATACTTTTGTTTTGTAATATAAAATAAATATATATAATATTATTTGTCATCTACCTACTTTTTTATTTAATTAAAATAGTTTACCTTAAAGGTATAGCATTCTGCTTAAGCTTTCTACCTGCACGTGGTGAATAGTTAAGCATTTTTTGAATCATTGGCTTATCAAAATGATGGGGTGCAAAATGAAGTGAGCATACTACAGCTGAAAATATTTTTATTATACATTTGTAAGTCTAAATATTTTATAATTCATACCACTGTTCAAATTGGTGTTTTTTAAATCAATACTAGAACCAATAATTTGTAACAACCATTTATTCCTAATATCCTCATTTTTGGGAAATCGGTGTAAATGTATATAAGGGTTACTCTGTATTCCCTTTTTTCGAGAGCCGCTGTCACAATTCGGGAATACACATTACACATACAGGCATTTTCTGTGGTTTGATTTAATAATTATTTGCAATAAAAATCAAATTAACAATACAAAATAATTAGGAAACTAGGAAACTAGGAACGTAATTGAAGAAATACACTAAATTAGTTTCATAAATACAAAGTTTTTATTACAAAACATTGACAATTTGACATAATATAAAATACAAATTTTAATATTTTATAAGATAACCAATTAATAATATAAATACAATTATTATTATATAGCAATACATTATATATACATTACATAATACATTATAATATAAATTTAAAAATTATTATTAGAATATTGATAACATTAAATACAAGTATACCTAATAATATAATATTATAATATTATATATTCATAAAAATAACATTACACAAATGAGCGGCAAAATATAGACCAATCAAATCAGGAGAACGGCTGACGTCACAGTTCTGGACGAGGTGCGGGAGGGGTGCGCGTTCTCCGACAAAATTAGTTATGTTGATATCATACCTATCTATTTTGTCATGGATAATATTATATTACGCTGACCTCGCTCAAGTCTGAGAGAGAGCTGGTGAAACGTCTGTAAAAAACGAATACGCGGCAATTCGTTTTTCGATACACGATGTATATCTACTATCTAAGTATATAAATATAATATTATAATACTAGTATTATGTCGTAAAATTTTGAGCGCATATAAGTATATCAGAATTAAAGAATTTAATATACGAGTTTGGGTAGGTATGTAACGGACATCGACGGGCGCCGCGCCGGCGGCAAGCTTCGATGAACACGCGTCACGCACAGTGTTTCGGTTTTTTGGGCTGGTCGACAGGAGGACAGTGGCGGTGCGTAATTATTAAGTGTTGCTCGAACTGGCCACCGGAGATTGTCGCTGGTGGGGCGACGCGACAAATCGTCGTGTCGGCGACCGCGGTTGGTAGTTAATGGCACAACGCGACTTCGGACGGGAGCCTCGTTCCCGCGAAATTCCTCCGCGCTGTCGTCGATACGCCGGAGCACGAACCCGCGCCCGCTCACTCACAAACCTGAATCCACAGTACTTTACTAACTGTTCTCGACCGAAAGGGGACAACGTGGACGTGAATAACGGAAAATTTTCATTTTACATTAAGGAAGCGCTTAAAGAAGTTTTTGGCCAGGTACAAAATTATGTTTTCAGTTATGTAAACTTTGTTGTTGTTGTTTTCTGGTTTGTTTAATGACCCAAACTATTTATCACCCAACACCCACAGTATTTTTAAAATGTTGTGCAAATATTAGCAAACAAATTCTAAAATAATTATAATTTTAGAAATTAAATCATATAAGTAGTATATGGGTCACTCTGGTACACTTTATATTTTATCACAAAAAGATCACAAGATTGATTTTAAACACAAAAGATCACAAACTACACACTTTAACATAATTATCAGAAATATAACATAAAATGCTATTAAAACATAAAAAGATCAGTAAAACTGTTTTTAAACACAAAATATCAGTAAAACTGTTTTTAAACACAAAAGATCACAAACTACACACTTTAATAAAATTATCAGAAATATAACACAAAATGTTATTAAGTATGAAAAGATCAGTAAAACTGTTTTTAAACACAAAATATCAGGAAAACAGTTTTTAAACACAAAATATCACAAACTGCACACTTTATCATAATTATCAGAAATAGAATACAAAATGATATTAAGCACAAATAGATCACAAAATGCTATTAAGTATATCATTAGAACTATAATTATGTTTTGAACTTTCTAATTTTATTTTCATAAAATTATTAACATACTTTTAAATAAATCTGTTGTTTTTTCTTTGAAATTCCAGACTTCGTAAATTTTTGTTATTATGTATCCTTTTTCCAAAGCTTTATTAACTTCATCTGTTGTCCACGTTCCTATAAATTGTCTTTCGTTTTTAGAATGATCACATCTTTGATTTTGATCTACAGCACATTTATAACACAAAGGAAATAATAACTTTTCACTTTTTTCCAATTTTATTTTAACTGGAAGTACAGGGTGATAAAGATTTCTTGGAGGTAAAATTTTACATTTAATTAATCCAAACCAATTTTTATCGTATAATTTTGGTTTAAATATTT